>NC_039274.1:33105344-33405344 GCF_003368295.1 Carassius auratus
TCATCTAACAGCGCGGTTTTTTTTTTAAAGTTACGCTACAATCACGACTGTAATTCAGGCAGAGTTCCTGCAGAGATTCAACCTTAAACGCTCCCGTTCCAAATCCTGAGCGCATCACTGAGCCCGAGCTCACTTGAGTGAACTGTAATTCATTCCACAAACATGCCCATGAGAACCAATACTCTCCTTAATGAAAAACATGAGTAAAGTGGAAAAATTGTGCTTTCTCATATACAGACGGTCTTGAGATTGTTCTGATCAGAATAGCTTATAAAGTGCAAGACTGAATCGTCTTCTAATGCATTTACTGCCACAATCTTTCATAAAACATCTGGTTGAACTGTAACAAAAGCTTAAGCACACACAGGATGAATCTTTTGATCAAGTGGCTGTTGATAAGAGAAAAGTAACCATCCTTTTTTTCCCCTCCACAACTTTTCATAAATCTTTTAAAAATACAGATCATCTAAATTGCAATTTCACTATTATGTATGAAATAGCTTTTAATTTCACTTCTTTTAAAAAAAAAAAAGAATCACATGATGGCTTGTTTCATATGAATGTAGATGCAAACACAAACAAAGGTTTCATTTCATGTATCTGCTTTGTCTTTTGGTTTCCACTATTTTGAATGCCTCGTGTATTCTGGTGGGGGGATTTTAAGATTTTACAGGGTTAAGTTGTGTGTACAGTACACACATAGTGTGCTTTCTTGTGAATGCAATTATGGAACAAAAAAGAAGGAATTCTTAAGTGCCTCATGGTAGGTATACTTTCCCTAGTAGCATTGGATTAGCATGGAAGTTTTTTTTGCTGGATCATCACTGTGGTTGCTATCAGCAGCAATCTTGTCACACTGAACATTGTACTTCCAATGTACTTCCCTCTTTAGTCCTCAATTTGAATTTTTCTGAAAATGTATGTGATTCTTGTCAATACTTTTCATAATGCTTCATTTTAGTTCAGAAAACAAAAATACTCCTGACAAAGACATGTTTTTCGTTGTTGCTCTCTCACACCAACTAATGTTCACTTTCCATCTCAGTCTACCAAAAGAACAATGTGTGAGTGTTTTTCCTATGTGATAACACAGTATCTTAGCCCCCTCTGGCTCACAGTGAGGAGAATTTCAAATAGTCCCGGGACAGCAGGGTCATAGGGATTACCAATAATTTTCTCTACTAGGAAACTGTCTCCATCAAGCTGTGCTTTAAGGCATCCTGCATGTTCTATCTTACCAGTTAAAAGTTATTACTCCAGTCTTCAGTGTCAAAGATCCTTCAGAAATCATTTTAGTAGTCAAAAATTCACAATTTATTCACAGTTGAAAAATAATATTTAATATCTGTATATTATTTAAGGAAACTTTTTTTTTAATTTTTCTTTTAGGATACTTTGATGCATAGAAAGTTCAAAAGAACAGCATTTTTTTTTTTAAATATAGATTTTAAAAAAAAAAATATTATAAAGATCTTTATTGTCACTTTTGATCAACGCATCCTTGCTAAATAAATTTTATTTACTTAAAAAAAAAGAAAATATTATTTACTTTTCACAAACTTTGAAAGTACATGTGAATTGGGTCAACCAACAGACATCTGGCTAAATTGACCAGATTATTTCACACAGCCTCAATAGGTCTTTATGACAGCGTAACTTTATACTTTTGTAATAAAAAAAGAAAAAAAAGTTTAAACCATCTTTTAAAATTCTCTCTAACTTTTTGTTTTACATTAAGAAAAGCCAAACAAGTCTATGCATTAAAAAAGCTGGTATACAATGAAACCTGTTTAAAGATTTCTGACCATTCTTAAGGCTGGTTCACACGGCAGGATAATTAGGCCGATTTTAGCCCCGATTCACCCCTTCCGACAATCTTAGGATGCTCCGATTATCGTAAAATAATCTGATCAAATATTCCTGCCGTGTGTGGTGTGTTAAGACTGCTCTCCTCTGCTCGGAAGAATGTCGGGACCGCTCCAATCTCAAATCAGGGATATCCAACATGTTGGATTTATTTTGCCCGATTTCTTCTCGTGTGTGGTGTCCCCCGAGGACAAACAATCACGCAGCCTGTGGACTGTGGGCGTGTAGCCAATCAGAAAGCGAGGTGACGAGGCGGCGAGCAAGTACCGGGAAACAAAATCAAAACAGCCGGCCTATATAATATAACAAATATAACAAATACAAATAAAGTCGATGGGCATAACTACATCTACAACTGCAGTCCACCAGAGTACATGGAAACGAATATATGAACGTTATTTCAACGGTTATTAATCTGTGTAGTACGTAACAACATTTCTATGAGATGAAACAACAAATATCATGATGTAGCAAGTATAGTCCATGCTCGCGTTGTCTCCACCCCTTTTTGACCATCGCCTTTTCTTGTTTTTCTTTTGTTTTGTTTTTTCCGTTAAAAACAAAGCACAACTATGGCCACTGCACCCTCTTCTTCCGCCATGATTGTTTACTCTGAAGTCACGTTGATCTCGAGGGATTTTGCGAGATTTCCCCGTCTGACCTGGGAATGCTCGGGAGTCAATTCGGTTCGTGTGTGATGTGTTGATTTTGCCGTGTGGCTGCACACCACACACTGAACGACCAAAACTGTTAGACCGGTGATTTTTTATCGCCGTGTGTGGGGTCTCTCAGGTTTGGAAAATCGGCCGACAATTTTAAAATCGTCCCGTGTGAACCAGGCCTTAGGTACTACATCTTTTGAAGACTGCAGGGGTGTATGGTGCTCTATAGTGGGGACTGAGATGATGTTGTGACGGAAAGGCCTTCAGAAGCGGAAAACTTATGTACAGCGCACTTCACATTTTAATTCTTCATAGTAGGTATCAATCCTAAATTTAGATTAAAAAAATATATAATAATTACATTTGAGGGCAAGTGCATTTAGTTCTTTTGCAGGTGAGCTGGGGTGAACGCTAAAGGCAAGAGCTCTCTGAGACTGGTCTTCTTATAGGTTCCATCTGGCTTAGTGAGGTAAACGTCCCATTCTGTGCCAAACTAAGACAACACAGAGTTGAAGAAGAAAAAAAAAGAGCAAGTGAGAGGAAAATATTTTAAAAAGCTGAGATAAATGAAAAAAATTCTAAAGTAATGACTGTCATTACATGTGATCAAATATGTAGCCATACCTCCATTAATACCTGTCGACAAGCACCGCAGGGTCCCACAAAACTATCTTTGATATCACTGTTGGTGAGATGAAAAGGATTCTTTAACATACTAAAAATATATTCTCTGTTCAGTAAGTCAGCCTGTATTGGAATATATGATATACCATGTGACAGCTATGGCTGTAAATCTTCGGTAGCCTTCTGCGACCGCTCTCTGTATTGCAGTTCTCTCCGCACATACAGTAAGGCCATAGGAGGCATTCTCAACATTGCAGCCTAAAACACATAAGTCATGAACACTCTGAGAGCATAAGATGATAAAATGCTGTAGAATCATGTTGGTTCAGTCAAATGAAATAAATAATCATGTGCATCGGCCTACCGGTGATAATGGCGCCCCCTGTCGTCAAAACGGCAGCACCGACTGGAAACCCGCTGTACGGACAGTAAGCCATTTCTCGTGCCTGCAAGCATTTTGCTACTAGTTCCGCAACTTATTCACAAAAGTTAAGCTCGTGCATGACGAAACAAAAAAAAAAAAAGGACAAAACAACGGGAGAAAATAAAAAGGCGCATCAATATACAACTATACCACTGTTTTACTTAATGAAATATATCTTAAGACAAAACTAGCAATATACACACAACCCAGCAAGCCTTCATTGCTATTTTATCTCCTAAAAGTAACATGCACATGCCAAAACAAAGGCCTGTCAACTAGCAAACGTGCATTAAATTCAGGCTGCAAATCCGCATGCTTGTTTTACATGTATTGGATTAAATGTGCACCTACCGGCCATAACTAACCGTCTTGTTACCCTGGACTAGATATTTTCAAAATACACCGCAGTTTTATGAACAGTTGTTTTTACCTCGACAGAGATAACGACATTTCTTGGACGGGGGCTGTGACAGGACAACTGACCTCGAGCAATTGTTGTGGGCGGGGCAAAAACGACCCTAACAACCCTCTCAATTCATAAATACATGAAAAAATAAATAGTATTTTAAATAGTTTAGCACGCGTTTTAATTTTGATATTTACAACTGTTCTCTATGAAAAAATATATACTGACATATAAAAAAAAAAATAAAAAAATAGAAGAATTTCTATTTTTCTATTTCTACTTTTAACCCTCTGGCCCTCACATAAAAAAATGGATTTTAAATGCTTTCACTCTATTTTAATGTGAACAATTGCATTTATAAAAAAAAAAAAATGTAAATAAATAAAGAGATAAAAAAAATATGAATTCTAATGGAGAAAATAGCTAATTATAATTGTATAAATATTGCATAGTATCATAAAATTCCCTAAAAATCATATATAATAATAAAAAAATATTATTGAACAGAAATATATTACATTGGTTTTCCTGAAGAAGAAAAAAGTAACATTTCAAGGCTTCGGTCACTTTTAACCACGAAGAAGGTTAGTGTGATTCCCAAACGAAGATGGTCAGAGGGTTAAAAATGCATTTAATAAGATCACTCAGTATAAATAATACAGGGCATTTTCAGAGCATCACTGGAATTTATTGAGCATACTGCTCTATTGGTGAAGAAAGCATAGGTTTCAAAATTATATACAAACCAAAAAGACACAGTATGAACACACAAAGAAAGCCTAGATTGTTAATCCAAAATGCAAACAAATACAGGGTTCTCTGACAGTGGTCTCTGGTGGGAGCATAGTTGGGAGGATATATGGAGTAAATCCAGTAGGTACCTGAAAGAACAGAACGAGAACGCCATTGGTTTTAATTTCACTATTATTTATATATACATAAATAAGAATAAAGATGTTATATTGACACTGAGCTGACACTACCAGTAATGTAAATCTCTTTCCCTCACCAGCAAAGAACCAGCACACAATGAATATGAAGAGCATAAAGCTGAAGGCACTGCAGAACCGTGCCAGTAGACAGTCATCCAAAGTGTTCCTCAGGTACATGACCAACAGTAAAAGCAAACCAGTCACTCCAGCCACAGTCACATAGATGGAGAGGTTTGGCTGAACAGGGCACTCATGAAAATGACTTGCTCCTAGAAACATTAATCCAAACAGCCATATGTAAAAAAATAGAATAAAAAAAGGCTTCTAGTGGTGCGATAAAGCTTCTCCTCTTCTTTGGTAATTGATATACACTTATTAATTAAAAGCAAGCATTTACAGCACTTATCATCTTTTCAATATTTTATACTGTAAACAAAAACTGCTCTTTACCTAATCCAGTAGCTGTTATTAAAATCATCCATGCAATCATGTTTATCATCACTGGAAAAAAAAAAAGAAGAGTTGTATTATTATTATTATTTTTTGGTTTATTGGTGATTGGGGAAATTATATATATATATATATATATATATATATAGTATACACACACACACACACACCATTTTAAAGCTTTCTTGATATTCTTACCAATTAAAGATTTTCTGGCAGCTGTCTCCGTAGTCTCCATCTTCAATAATTTCTTAAATAGTTCATAAGAATGTAATTTTTATATTAGAAAAATAAATAAAATAAAATAAAAATGGCCTCATAGGCTTTCAAATATGAGGAGAACTCTCCCAAAATTAGCTTTATTGTGAAGATGTGAACAGAATATTGAAGTTAAAGCGGACAGAGCTGCTCGGAGTCAACCAGTATGTTTTCACAGCTCTGTGGTCAGCAGACTCAGCCAGTAGCTTTAAAACACTTCCTTTGGCAAAATGTTGAGAAACTGTTTTTGCAAACCCAAACTGAAGCAGAGCAACCACCTTTTTGCCTCTATGTACATTTTTATTTATATATAAAAAAAAAATAGGTTAACAAAATTTGAGTAGTATGAATATTACACATTGCGGTGACAGTTTATATTGGATTTATATTGATATTTTTCAAGTCTAGGCCTTGATTTTGAACTGGAGGTAAATATATAATTATACAGGTGATCTCAAAAAAGCTGATTTTCTGTAGCCCTGTACTAGAAAATAGGATATAATATCAAGGTCATGGATTTGATTCTTGGGGAACACACTGATCAAATGTATAATTAAATTGTGATTTAAATTAAATCATGCATATTCCAAAATATCTAATGCTTGTTGCTGAGAGTTTGAAGCCAATGACTGTGGCCTTTGGCAAGTATTCTTTACACAGATATAAAGCACTGAACATCCACTACACAGCAGCAGGACAGCCAAACAGCCATAACAGACTGTATTCAACCAGAATGCAAAGAGGTAGAGAGTTTTGTTGCAGTAGTTCTGTCCATTTGTTGGGTCATAACTTGGAGGATGTACAGAATATATCCAGACACTCCCTGGAATACACAGAGAGAACTTTTCAGTGGAGTTAAATATTAATTTGATATCTGTGAAATTTAAACAACAAAATTAATATTCTTTTTTTATGTCCTTCTATATTTTACATTTATTTTTGCTAATATTTTCCAGTTTAATTTAAAGAGTAGTCCACCGATCGTCAAACAGCTTGTTACAATGTAGTTTAGGTAAATGGACAAAGTGTATTATTTTTCTAAGATATCTGCACAGAGATATTCATGTCAGCAAAAGTCTGCTGGACTTTTGTGAAAACTGCAGCTTGTACTTCTGCATTTTTGTATTCCCTGTTCTTAAGCCTTATGGGTATTATGGGTGTTGAAGTTTTCCTACCTTTTAGCCACAGACATTTTCCCTCTGTGACACCAATTAAAAAAAGAAATTAAAGGCCAATTTTGCCAGTTTGTAAATTATGCCTTGGCATTATGGCACTAGACTACACATTTTATTTTTTAACCGCAGAGAATGTTTAACCTTCTTTCACATGCATTTCTACATTATTTTTCCTTTAAAATATCATCACCCCTCCTTCTGTAACTCTTGTTTGACAAATATGTGACCCTGGACCACAAAACTTAAGTGTCTTAAGTCTTAAGTGTCAATTTTTTCTAAATTATCTTTCCATTGATGTATGGTTTGTAGGAATGGTCAACACGTGGCCGAGATACAACTATTTGAAAACCTGGAATCTGAGGGTGACAAAAAAAAAAAAAAAAAAAAAAAAAAATTAAATATCACTTTTAAAAGTTGTCCAAATTAAGTTCTCAGCAATGCATATTACAAATCAAAAATTAAGCTTAGATATATTTATGGTAGGAAACATACAAAACATTTTCATGGAACATAATAGCCTATTTGCTTAATATCCTAATGATTTTTGGCATTAAAAAAAATAAAAACATAAAAAAATTATTTTCACCATAAAATGTTTTTTTTTTTTTTGGCTATTGCTAAAAATATACCCCAGCGACTTAAGACTGGTTTTGTGGTCCAGGGTCACATATACTCACCTGTGATGAACCAGCAGACAACAAATAGGTAGAGGATAGCGCTGACGGAGATGATCAGGATAGACAACAGCAGCAACTCAAAGGCATCCTTTGCAAGTGTACCACACAATAAGCCCAGGCTTACTATCAGAACAAGCAAAACAAATACACCAAATACTATAAGGTAGACTGGGATGTAGGGCTGGACAGGACAGTCTCTCAGAAAGTAAGCCCCTAAAAAACAAAAAAAAACAAAGGCAGGTTTGGTTTACAAAGGCAATGTTTCTAGCACAGACAACAGTGAACAATGAGGTAAAAATGCATGATTTACCAATTCCAGTGGCAGCAATTATAACCCCCAGAACAACAACAGTCAGTAAAGCTGAAAAATAAACAGATTGCTCAGACAATAATAATGTTTACATACTTTGCCAAGTATACACTAAAATTAGAAACATTTGTGAGAGAGAGAGAGAGAGAGAGAGAGAGAGAGAGAGAGAGAGAGAGAGAGAGAGAGAGAGAGAGAGAGAGAGAGAGAGAGAGAGGTTATATTAGTTTAACAGATAAAAAGACATCATATTCTTACCAAACAGTGATGTTAAAAATGGTGATGGCTTTGAATCGTCCATTCTCAGAATATATGATAGTTGCTGAATATGAACTATTACTCTGTTTAAAAATAAGAAAATATAAGATATCATTAGACATTAAACTATGTTGATTATTAAAATGGAATACATGGCTCTAAGGATCATTAAAAGTCCCTCACTTCAGCGTAAATGTTGACAAAAGTTTACTCTTGCATCTCCTGTCAGGCTTTAAACAGCATAACTGTGTAGTGTGTTCACCTCATAACATTAAGAATGGTGAAATTCTTCTCGATCTGTCTTACTGAAAGTAGCTAGGATTTCCAGTATTTCCTAACTTACAATAAACCCCTTGAGTCAAACCTAGCGTTATGTTACATCAGAGTGAAACTCGTTTCCGCGGTGAGCCACATGCTTTCCACTATGAAGCGGTCTTATTAAAGCGAAAGGAAACATTTCATTTCTAATTAGCCTCAACCAAAACCGTCAGTGAGATCTTGGTGTTATTGTAAAAGGACCTCAAGAGAAGTAACACACTAACGATGACATTAAATTGGCAGTAAAGACATTTACAATATTACAATACACTACCATTTCAAATAAATGCTGTCCTTATCTAATCTAAATCAGCATGTTAGAATCAGAGATTCACACACAAACATTTTACAATTGCTCTAATTAACTGATTTCTTGCTTGAGCATAAAGTACTTCTTTAAAACCACTGAAAACCTTGTTGAAAACCTGAAAATGACCCCAGACTTTCAAACGAAAGTGTCTTCTGCTTTTCCAAATTGCGCAAAATTGTTTGCATGTGAAATCTTCTGCTT
The DNA here is from genome assembly GCF_003368295.1 of Carassius auratus. NCBI lineage: Eukaryota > Metazoa > Chordata > Actinopteri > Cypriniformes > Cyprinidae > Carassius > Carassius auratus. The sequence continues at coordinate 33,114,213 of NC_039274.1, forward strand.
TCTCCTCAGTAGCCTTTATCTGAGAAATGACATTACCAGCTGGATATATGCATCTTGTATATAGCACAATATTGTCTTATATGACCCTGTAATATATTGTGCTAGGAAGTGGTTAGGAGAGATGAACGACAGACACATACTCTGCAAGCGTACTTGTTGTTACTGAGAACTCCTGCTCAATAACAGGCCATACACGTACATTCAGAAGGGGCGTGGTTTACATAAATCACACTCAGAAAAATCTATTACACTCCTTCCCCATTAGATTTGAACATCTTCCTTACAACCTAAACAGCTTGGAAACTACTTATGTATTTATTTCTTTACTGTAACAGAAAAAAAACAAATGGCTTCCAACCATTTAGATGAAAGTATTACAAAATAATATAACAAAATATATTACAACAGCTGTAATATATATATCTTAGGCTCAATGATTGGCATGGAACAGTCACCAACGGTATGAAAATTCAATAGTCCTCTGTTATCATCAATGACACTTGAATTTGGGATCTCTAACACACCAGGCATGGGGGATCCTTCTGCAGTGTTTCTGGGCAACATATGGTCCACATGGATAGTGTGCCTTCTCTGACCCTCCTGCACGACATAACTTACAGGACCCTTTCGCTCAATCACTGTTGCACTCAACCATTTCTTCTGTCCTCCTCTGAAATTTCGGACACATACTGATTCTTCCTCCACAAAGGATCTTAGGACTCATCTTCCAAGATCATGTTGTTTCTTTTGTTCCAGCTGTTTTCCTTGAACCAACTTTGCTAGACCAGGCTTCAACAGTGAAAAACGTGTCCGGATGTGACATTTTAGAAATAGCTCTGCTGGTGTTTTTCCAGTTACGGTATGAGGTGTAGACTGATACATTATCAAGAAATTGCCAATATATGCTTGAGTGAAAGCATCTTCTTACCATGTTTTTCACAAACATTTTTCAGAAGTGAGTGTTTAAGTATCTATACAGATCTTTCTGCAGCACCATTTGAGGCCGGATGATAGGCTGGGACCTGTGTAGGTTTTATTCCATTTCCCTTTAGGAAATCAATGAACTCAGAAGACACAAGCTGTGGCCCATTATCGGAGACCACCTCCTCTGGTATCCCATATGCTGCAAACAATTCTCGCAGTGCATCGATGGTGAGTGAGGAGGTGACTGATGACATTGGCACCACCTCTAACCATTTTGAATGAGTGTCGATCACTACTAGAAAGAACCGCTTGTCTTTTTCTGCAAAATCAATGTGGATCCTATACCATGGCCTGTCAGGCCATCTCCAAGGATGAAGGGGTGCTCCTGCAGGTGAATTTTGAACTGCCAGACAGCAGCTACAGCTGCGCACTCTCTCTTCAATGCAGCCATCTAATCCTGGCCACCACAGGTAACTACGAGCGATGGTCTTCATACAGCAGATTCCTGGATGCTCATTGTGTAGCTCGTCCACTAGTCTTGAACAATATTTGGGTGGAATTATAACACGCATTCCCCACAACACACAGCCTTGGTCCTTCGACAGCTCATGTCTACATGTGAAGTATCTTCCTGCAACACATAGTTTGGCCAACCATTCACAGTATAATCTCACACTTTGTATAGTGTAGGATCCTTCCGTGTTGCTTGGGCTAGGTCCCTTGCTAGACACTGGAAGATCATCAAACTGGGAAAAATAGAACACACTTCCTTCTTCCCCAGTACAATCTTTAATCACTGTTGGCAGTTTGGACATTGCGTCAGCATTCATGTGGTCAGCAGATTTCCGATACTCAATGTCATAATTATAAGCCATCAACACAAATGCCCGTCGCTGCATTCGAAGAGCTGCCAAAGTTGGTATTGCTGCCTTTGGTCCGAGAATCTTAAGCAGAGGCTTGTCGTCAGTTATTAGTGTGAACTTATACGTCCATAAATATATTTATGGAACTTCCTTACCCCATAGATGATGGACAGGGCTTCACGTTCTAGTTGAGCATACTTTTTTCAGTTTCTGTCAGCGTGCGAGACGTGAATGCTATGGGGCGCTCCTCTCCATTGTCCATAATGCGAGATCACCGTGACCATGCCATAAGGTGAGGCATCGCATGCTAATTTCAGAGGTCGATTGCCATCATAATGTACCGGCACTGTGCTACTGAGCAACAGCTGTTTTGCCTCCTCAAAAGCCATATCACAATCAGCAGTCCAACTCCACGGTTGCTTCTGTTTAAGCAGATTTTGTAAAGGCTGAAGTCCACTGGAGAGATTTTGCAAGAAACGACCATAATAATTTAGGAGGCCCAAAAAAAGACCATAATTCAGTGACATTATTTGGTTTTGGGGCGTTTACAATCGCTGATACCTTTTCGTCAGTAGGATGAAGTCCCTCTTTATCGATGCGGTGCCCCAAATACTCAACACTGCTTTGCATGAACTGACATTTGGAATGTTTAACTCTGAGACCATACTTCTCCAGTCTGGTAAGCACTTCATCCAGTTTCTTGATATGGTCCTCTTTTGAGCTGGCAGTGACAAGGATGTCATCCAGGAGACAGGTGACATGTTCTAGCCCTTGAAGGATTTGATCCATGACGGCCTGGAAAATAGAAGGAGCACTGGCCACACCATAACTCGAACGATGCTACTTGTACAAGCCCCAGTGGTATTTGTGGTAAGGTATTTCTCTGAGTGCTGGTCCAGTTTTAATTGCTGATAAACATGCGCCAAGTCCAGTTTACTAAACAATGTTCCACCTGCCAGCAAACTTTATAGTCACCACAGCTGCAGATGGACTCATCACTTTTTGGCCCTGTCACTTCTGTCAATTTTAGATACTATGACTGCTTTTTCCAGTCTATCCAGTTCCTTTTCCACCGCCTCTCGTAATGCATAAGGAACAGGTCAAGCTTTCTGAAACATTGGTGTTGCATCAGGACGGACTCGGATAGTTGCTTTGAAATCTTTAATTGCACTCGGTTTGTCAGAAAATACATCTGTGTGTCGTCTCTAACATTGTTTTCACTGCTGGATCAGAGGCCACTTCAGCTTTCTCTACATTGAAAATATTGAGAACGGTATAACTGTGTTGCCATAGCTCATTACCATAAAGTTGCCTTTTGGGAGAATACATTGGGGTAAATAGTGCCAGTGATTTCTGAAGTAAAACAGAACATTTTATTGTTATGAACTGTAATGCTATATGAAAGCAATACAAATTCATTACAAAATTACAAATTTAAGGTTTCTTCAGATATTGTCATCCTATTAAACTGTTGGAATAAAACATATTTTGTAGTTTTTGGGAAAACACAAAGTTAAATACACGATATATGATATTTGTGAATAATTTCTGGCAAAAAGGCTTTGGTAATATATGCCTGAAGTACATAGAACGCTGTCTGTCAATTATGTAACATATAAGAATAAATTTAGATTAATTAAAGTTAAAATCCTATTGTGACTTAGGCGACTTAAAAACTTAATAAAACTTCTCTTTAATAACATAGTGTAAACTCAGAACTAAAATCAGTGTTAGCTAAATTAAACAAATGGCAGGTAAGTCAAACACTGATGAGGCATGTCCATCTCCTCACTTCTACAGATTATCCCATCGGTACATAGGTCTAGGTGGTCTGGATTTGGCATACTACTTAACATCCCACTTGTCAATGCTTCAGGGGAATATAAACTAGGGTGTGGGTAGTTCTTGAGCACATCACCTTCAGGGATAACCCCTTCACTATTTTCTTTAAATGTGTGTGTGTGAGAGAGAGAATATGTTATCCTATGATTGATGATTACCTGTCCATCACTTTAGAGATGTTCTCTTATACCCTTTCTTTGTTACTTCTCCTATCTTTTTCTTGGCGAGCATGATTTCACTAAGTATAACATGTTCCTGGATCACCATCCTTGTGGATTCAGGAACAACATTCCAATCAACAAATCAGAAGTGAGATATAACTTTTCAAGAAATATCTGTTTTAAGCTTACAATCAGGATTAGGAGATTCTACTCACAGCTATCATTTCCCCCTATTTTTGGACTAAATTATGGGTAGGGTTAGGTTTAGGGGTAGAGATTGGGTTAGGTCTATGTTTTTGGACAATAATGTTGATCCAGGATCATCAGATGATGTTGATCCAGGAACATGTCTTACTTGGCAAAATCATGGCAACCCTTTTTCTTCTCAAGGTCATCCTGCAGATATTCATCTCCCATGCCATCTGACGTATGATTTTTCCCTGTTGCATCTCTTTCACTGCTCTGTCCAACTCCACAAGGGCCCCCAGGACAAATCACCCCACTCTCCCCTACCCACTTGGAAATGTTTGGCGACTGGCCTTGGCACGCACTACCACGCCCGGTTAAACTCGACAGTGGAAACAAGGCTAATCACATATTTACAGTAATGCAGGTTACTCAGCTATCATCCGTCTTCTATTTTTAGTGCCAATTATGTAGCCGTTTTCCTTTTATACCACTTAAGTACAATAATTGTATAACGACTTTATCATACTATTAGTTTAGACCAAAAATTAGGTCAGATAAATCGATCTTATTTTCTCCTTTCTAATATATAAAAACACCCTCCTGGTGTACAGCGGTCACGTCATTGTCTGAACGCCAGAGGTCACTGTATTCTGAACAAGTTCACTTGCTATTCTTTTTCCTGTGTTCAGTAGCTAAAAAGAGCTGGTAGACAATTTATGGTTTGTAATGTAGTTCTGAACAATTATGTTCATTTGTTTTTGGTCTAGTCTAACCCAATCAACTAGGTGACTGGATTCTTATGCAAATAAAGCTCTGCGTGTGGTTTCTGTGTAAATGCATACACTTTTCTTAGTCCTCCATACTGGATGTAACCAACTGTAGGGTTTTCTTAATTCGGTCTCTGGTTATTTCTGTAAAGTTGAAAGGAATAACAAAGCATCTGAGTGGGTGGCCAAAACGTACTGCCTTAATTGTTACATGATTGCAATAGCACAGAGAATATTCGGTTTCAAAATGAGTATTAAGACTTAATTTTTATTGGAACCATACAAATATGTTACCAACACAAGTTATTTTAAGACAATTAAACATTAGATTAACACATTTCTACGTCATTAAAAAAAAGCCACACACAAACCCAAAAACCCTGGTCATCAAGATCCATTAAGACGGCCCACAGAGTTTTTGCTAGTCCTTTGCCTTTCCACAAATGCAAGCACGGATACAAAGGGAGCACCCAATGAACAGGGCCACACCTAAAAGAATGTATGCCAGCGTGGTGGTCCAGAAAGCAAACAGGTAGAGGGTCTTATTGCAGTATGGACCTCTAGCCAGTGTTTGGTTGTAGTTAGGAGGATAAATGGAGTAAATCCACACACTGCCTGATTTAAAAAAAAAAAAAAAAAAAAAAAGAAATTTACACATACAGACACAGCTTCACAAGCCACAGGATTTCAGAAGAATATCTGCTGTTGGTCTTTGTAATGGATTAACTAGATGTACAGAAGCTGTCGAAAACCTATGACATTAAATGACCTTTTCCTCCCACATATCTTACCACTGATCATCCAGCAGAACAAGAAGATTGAAACTAGTGCGTTCCACACTCTGGAGATACGGCCGAGCGTGGTTTGACCTCCCTCCACCTCAGTCTCCCTGGAGCAGGGCAGACAAGACAGCAAGGCCAGAAATACACTAAACACTCCACATACCAGCACGTACACTGGGATATAGTGCTGCTGAGTACAGTCTTTGAGATAAACTGCACCTGTAATGGTAGGGGACATAAGAGCACTTAATGGATCGTAAAAGCAGAGGAAATACTACAGTACATATTCACTGCAACGCACCTATTGCAATTTGAGCAATGGGAAGAGCCAGGAGTAGTAGTTTTGTAAGAACTGAAATAAAAGTCAGACAAAAAAAAAAAGTTACTTGAGCCAATATACTTTGTTCATTAAAGTACGACAGTAACAATGGTTATGGTGTAAAACTCCCATACCAAGGCAAGTTATACTAGTTTTTGGAGGAGAGCTCATGTAATTCCACATTTGCTCTGGATCCATGGTGCCTATGCAAAACATACAACATCACAACCATAGAAACGCATGACTGATTCAAAAAGCATTCATTGTACTTTTATTACAGTACTGGAATGCAGCATGCAGAAGACTGAATATAACAGACTGACGCGTCCAAGACACTTTTTTTGCTGTCAAATATTTAACTTCATTACTGGAAGTATAAATTAGTGCTCAGAGAGTATTAAACTTAAACTTCAATGATTTAAGTTAGTCCAGAAAACTTAAACCACTAGCTTCATACTACTAAAGTATTGATCAATTTAACTTCGTATCCGCATTAGATTGTGCTATATAAATTTGTGAATAACAATACTCTTACAGATATGTCATAATAAAACTGCCTTAACATATGTTAATGCTTGCCTGTAGTTCTAGTCCTGGAAAGTCTTTGCACTACAGCAGTGATCCATAAAATCTAACTTGTGAGGTCCACTTTTCTTCAGAGTTGAGCTCTAACCCTAATCAAACACACCTGAGTTTGCTAATCAGTGTCTTCAATATCATTAGAAAATCACAGGTAGGATTGTTTGATTAGGGTTGGAGCTAAATTTTGCATGAAAATGGATCTAACGAGCCAGATTTGAGGATCACTGCTATGGGATCAGAAATAGCCTGAAATGATTCTTCATGGGTTATGGTCTCACTATTTAAGATGGTAGCGGTTAAAGTTTTTTTTTTTTTTTTTTTTTTGTGATGCATGTTTTTGACTGCAGATCAAGTACAGTGAATTTCTTAATTAGAATTTAGCAATAACAACATCTAAGCATCATTGTAATAACATAAAATCACCTGAGAAGCAAAACTGTTAGAACATATTTTAAAGAATGTTTTAAAAAAACATTTGCATTGAGTTTGATGAAAACCACCAAGAACCCTGTAATTAAGATCCATGAAGATGGGCCACAAAATGAGACAAAAAAAAAAAAAAAGCCTATTGGCTATAATGCTATTTAGTTTTTTTTTTTTTTGTAACCCATCCCAGCCATTTGTCCCTGGTGTCCTTAGAGAGCTCTTTGGTCTTGCCCATAGTGGAGAGATTGGAGTCTAATTGATTGAATGTGTGGACAGGAGTCTTTTACACAAGTAATGAGTTCAGGACAGATCATACTGCAGCATCAATGATCAGATTTCTGACTGTCGCTGACTTAACTTGGTGTAGCTCTTGTGTTTATAGGAAAAAATAAACTTTTTGTTATGAGCATGCAGGGTGTAGCTCACTTAAAGGTATTATAACCATGCACTCTGCATTGTCTGAGTAAGATTTGGCACTGACGTGTTTGTGTCTGTGGATCAGCTGAGTGTAATTCCTATGTGATACTTGGTCCCTAATGAACAAATAATTGAAAGTATAGGATTTCCAGAATACTCAAATATCTAAATTAATAAACAATCAATATCTGTGATAAGCTTTTGATAGAAATATTGCCTAAATTGAATGATTTAGAACCTTCGACCAAGCCGCTGGATTCCGCATTTTGGGCCGGCGGGTGGATTCTTACATGAGATTAATTTTGAATCAACCCATGTTTAGTGATTACCCCAGTGCATCATAAATAAAATAATATATATACAGAGTGTGTATGTATGTATGTATGTATATATATATATATATATATATATATATATATATATATATATATATATATATATATATATATAAATATATATATATATATATATATATATATATATATATATATATATATATATATATATATACAGTACAAACCAAAAGTTTGGACACACCTTCTCATTCAAAGAGTTTTCTTTATTTTCATGACTATGAAAATTGTAGATTCACACTGAAGGCATCAAAACTATGAATCAACACATCTCGATTGGGTTCAGGTCCGGTGACTGTGGAGGCCAGGTCATCTGGCGCAGCACCCCATCACTCTCCTTCTTGGTCAAAAAGCCCTTGATGCCTTCAGTGTGACTCTGCAATTTTCATAGTCATGAAAATAAAGAAAACTCTTTGAATGAGAAGGTGTGTCCAAACTTTTGGTTTGTACTGTATGTATATATATACCTATATGCACATGCTATTTATAAAATTATTTTTTATATCCTATTTCTGTTAAAGTGATGCTTTTGTCATACATCGTTAACAGCTGGCAGAATCTGTAAACTCTTGTTAAATTCAGCAGGATCAATGCACGCAAAGCTCCGGGTCCTTGGGCGTGTACTGAGAGACTTTGCAGCAGAACTCAAACCGGTCGACCATTGATGCCGTCGCCACTGCCGTCCACTCATATGTCAGAATGCTGATCATAGACTTCAGTTCGGCATTCAACACAATCATCCCTCAACAGCTCATTTACAAACTGGTCCATCACGTTCCTCTGACTATCAATGGTGCGACTGTGTAGAGAGTGAGCAGCACCAAGTTCCTGGGTGTGTATATCACAGAGGACCTCTACGAGACTGAAAACAAAACAGCACTGGCCAAGAAATCACAACAGTGTCTCTACTTCCTCCGCAAACTGAGAAGAGCCAGAGCCCCACCCCCCATCATGTACACCTTCCACAGACGCACCATCGAGAGCATCCTGTCGAGCTGCATCACTGTGTGATATGGCGCCTGCAACGCATATTTAGAGCAGCTGATAAGATCATTGGTGTCTCTCTCCCCTCACTCTAGCACATTTACGGAACCCATCTCACTCGCAAAGCCCTCTGCATTGCAGGTGATCCCACCCAACCGGTCAAATCCCACCTTCCTGAAGGACAGCTTCATCCACCAGGCTGTCAGGAAGCTGAACTCCCTCCTGAACTTGCCCCCCTCCTTCCCCTTCCCCTACCCTACAAAGAATGAAGCATATTTGAAGAGCATGTTAAATTTGTGCGACTGAGTTAATTTTTTCATTTTCATTGTGTTTTTCTTCTTTTGTAATGGCATATTTTTGATAGTTTCTGAAAAAGTTACCTTCATTATTATTGAAACAAATGTCATTCAATATTGTCCTGTAACCTTGAATTTAGCTTTAGTTTCAGGGATGATTGGGTAACGGTGTATTTTCAGACATGTAGTTTCCTTTGGAAAGGAAAAAGGTTTAGACATGCCCTGGAGAGGTTAATTTGTTAGGAGTCCCTTTGCACATAAAACATCTAAAATACATTAAGAGGGAAAGTTATGTTTAGAGGGGTTTGGGTCAGGGTTTAAGAGTGATTGGATACCTCTTGTTAAATTCAAATTCTAAGAAAAAAGTGTATGAGAGACAGTATGTGTGTGTGAGAAGGGACATGATTTAGGGGGACATTTTAGCTATTGGGGTTCTGGCAAGCCACAGGACAGGCCAAGGGCCAACTAAGTGTGCTGGTAAATGAGCCACCTATGAGTGTTTGTAAGTCTGCATTAGTACTTGTGTGTGTGTGTCTGGATCCAGGTTGTGTGCAATTATTGGCCAGGCCAACACTAGCACTGCAGTCTTGACTTAGCTCACAGAGGGAAACACACTAAATGAATCAGAGTTTAGCAAACAAAAAACACCCAACACAGATTACTACTTATATTTATTGATATAAATAAAATAAATAAAATGTATTATATAATATAAATATGATATGATAAATACAAGTGTCAGTATTTATATTATATTATAGGATTATAAAAGTAGTAGTTCACCTTGACTTCCATAGCATGGAAAAAAACACTATGCAAGTCAATGGTGACTAGCAACTGAAGGTGAGAAAATATTTTTTAAATCATCTAATTAATAATAAATAAATGAAAAAAAGCAATTTCAGTAATAAAATTAATGTTAATATTTTATAGTATAGTTATTCATATAATATTTTATATTACTATTTTGTGGACCATGCTTGTAGCACATACTGTTCAGTCTTGATTCTGGCTCATTTGTCTATGCAGATTTGCACCACAGGTTGTTCTGGTTAGTCAGATAACAATGATGCACTGCAATTTTCAAAATCTGTCACAGATCATCAGTTGGACTGAGATCAGGGTTGTGACTGGCCCATTGCTGAACATTCCCCTTTTTGTTCTCAAACCATTTCGATGTAAATTTGAGCCATTTTGAGCATTTGGGATCATTCTCAAGGTAAAATCTGCTCCACTCATTCCAACTTCTATTAAACAAAATGCCTTCAAAATGCCTGATCTCTGGTGATTAGCCCCAGCAGCATCTATCCTGAATCAGCATAGGAATTTTTTCTTTATTTTTAATGAGTGCAAGGCTTGACTTACACATATGTCTTTAAATTATGACTAAAAAACAACTTGACCAGAAAATTCTTTGGGCACATTTTCACCTCAGTACCAGAATAATTATGCTTGACAGTGGAGTTGTCAGGAAATGGTAGTTATTTTAATGATTCACATATGGAGGGCAATTGTAAGGCAATTGTGTCCTTGTTAGAGCAATTGTTTTTCATCTGTCTAACCCTAGGACTTCTACAACAGGACTTAATGTTTTTGCAAACACCTTATTTCAAAATATCTACAAACTAGAAACAATGCCACATAAAAAAAACTAAATTCTCAAACATATACATATCATTAAAGAACCTAATTTTATCAAGTATGTAAGAAAACTGTTGAAAGGGCTGAATACTTTTGCAGTGCAACATAAAATCCATATAAACATGTTGCTATGAAGCCATAGAGTCACAAAACTATTTAAGCTCTTCCTCCAAACCATATAGCATATACAATTACAATACAATACAATAAAATCTTTTTTGTCTACCTGCATGAGGACTGCCGTATGTTTGAGAATGCAACTTCATCCGTCCATTCAGTCTAGCTAACAAACGTGTGTGTGCACACATCCTCACATAAAACACACTATTAGGTTCCAGTGAAGCAAAGGGTTTCTATTAAGACACACAACAGCCAAGAAGTGCCATTGCCTGTGCATAAAATATTTACCACAAACTGTGCAAACATTACAATAAAAACTTTACAAGGTATTAAAACTAAAGTGCATGAAACTAATTTTAATTTTGTTCCATCTAATTGTCTTTATGCATATTTCCTCTTTGAGGTTTTCTCTCCTTCTTTTCTTTAAAAAAGTGTTTGGTCATATCTGACCCTGAAACCTCAGATAAACATACTGAGCGCAACACTTCTCCCACTGCCACCAGTCTCCCTCATTGCTGTCTTTCTGTGTCTCTCACTCTCACATTAACACATGGGCTATCCCTCTTTTCAAAATCCCTTAATTAGGCATGCAGCTGCCCCCGCATACATGTTCATTCATATGCATAATCACTAAATCGATAACGTGTTTTCTGTTTGCCATTCTTACCATCTGCTTTTGCATTGAGCATCCCCTGTTCCCCTAGTCCGAATCATTCTCAAAAAATGCAGATTTTGGCCTTATTGTGAACTCCTAATGAATCAAAATTTGTAAACTGCTGATGGTGGAGTTTCAGGACACTCTGGAAAAAACTGGCCACTCAAAGGAGAAGTTTGAGAAGTTTTGGACACTGGCAAACGCAGGTGCAAAATCAAATACAACACTTCGTAAGTAGTGATGACATACTGACCGTCTGTTCTGTCCCTTTGAGAAAGCTTTCCCTTAAGGTTAGGAAAAAATCCAAATCTAATGAAGGTCTCCCTCCTCTTGCTATTATTACATTTTGTTACCAGAGAAACGCGACTCACTGAGTCCATGGACAACATCTGTGAAATAATTCTGTAGTATATAAAATCTATGCAGAGAGTTCAGGGAGCCTTAGCGCTCTTTCCCAGCCTTCAACGGCGTGAAATTCAGTCAATCCTCATTTAAAGAAATACTTGGAATGTGTGTATTTAATTTGCAAAGTGATTATTAATTTTAGACTACTGTTTTAACCAGGGCACAAGTCAAACCATGAGCACACTGAAGAACCTGATGGATAAGTGAGTGAAGGTAGAGTTGGTGATCCCTTATGAACTGTGGGATGAACCAGTGGAGGTGGCAGACTTAACAACAAAGAAAGAGGCATGGGTGGTGTGGTTGCATGTTTTCATCTTAAATTATATTTAGTTATTGTTTGAGATTAATAATAATGCTTTATAGTGTTTTTTGTTTGAAGGTTGAATGTAAAAAAAAAGATGATCAATATACTATCTTCTAAATAAAATAAAATAAAAACCTTTGGCACAGTGTGGTCAAATTTATATACTGAAATTTATATATAATTTTTATCCCTTTTTATGTTTATATTAAAGTGTGAGAGCATGCTGGAAGAGAATGAAGAGGTTGTGGAGAACTGCTACTTTTATCATCAAGACAAGAGCCTTTACAGATTCTTCTGTGCAACCCTTGTCCTCAGAGACTCAGACCAAGGAAGAATAACACTCTGTGTCTCTCAGCATTCACGAACATATAGACTCGTAATCTAATCCTTCCTTTACAATAAGCCACTATTTTCAAGCCTTATTTTATCTCTTTCAGAGTGCCTGAAAAAGGTATGGAAAGGTGGCATAAAGGGATCCAAAGATTATGAGGGAGAGAATGGAAGACAGAAGTGTGAAAGCAGAGCCAAAATGTTTGATGAATACATACATCTATGCACAAAACTACATGATCCAAGGAAACGTCAAAGTATTTTTCCCTTAATCTACATGGCTTTAACAAACATGATCTGTCAGTGTTTCAATTTTTCCAAATCTGTTAATTTAGCCAGATCATAGGATGTGAATAGTCCTTGGTATTTTACTTTTTTGTCCATGCTGACATCTTGGACATTGGTTAAAAACATATTTTATACAGTGTTACCAGTAATGAAGAAAAACGAGAGGGGGTTCAGCGAAAAATCGGCAGCTGTCAGCAGGAAGTGGCTGTCACTGGCAGCAGGAAGTGGCTGCCAATAAAACCGGGTGGCAGCTGTCGCTAATACCCGGAAATTGGAGGAGGCTGCCGGCGGCAACAAGACAAATAAATAATTATATACACTTAGGATTATGTTTAATACTTTTTTAAATAAGTATAAAGGTCAGTATTGTATATTATTAGATTTAAAATATTGATAAAATATAAACAAAGAAATAAGATCATTTTGCTAAACGTTTATTTCCAGCTGAATGTTTATGCATGCATGTATCATTGTTTGTGTGAAATAAAACAATTTATATTTATATACGAGAGTGGCACTTACTGGGTGTATGTTGTATATTTATTATAGGCTATATACACAAATTACTGAAAAGAGAGAAGTCTCAGAGACCTTTATTTAAAATCATAATTTGCGGTTATATTTGTAGTATTTCAAGAAACAACTATATATATATATATATATATATATATATATATAGTAGCTGTTAAATTTGTAACTGGGTTAGTAAGTTGTCAAAGTCAGTACTTTACAATGTAAACCGTATAAAATATATTCAGTAAACAAGCAGACTAAAATATCAATCAGAATCACTAACAACAATCCGGAGGTATTTTCAAGACTCTTAGACCAGAACTGATGAGGTATACAGAGTTACTTCTCCAGCATCTTGCACCAATCACTGTAAAACCCATGGTGGATGTGCATCTCCCCTCATTTTCCTCTTGCAACATGGTCAAGTCAAGCATCGTTTATTTATATAGTGCGTTTAATAATACAGATCAAAGCAACTTTACAGTATTAAATAGGAAAATAGTGTGTCAGTCAATAATGCAGAAGGACATTAGTAAACTCCGTTTGTAGTCAGTTTAAAAGGCAGTTTATCATTCAATTCAGTGATGTCATCCTTCAGCTCGGTTCAGTTTAAATAGTATCTGTGGAATCATTTGCAATCATGTCAATGATATCACTGTAAATGAAGTGACCACAACGAAGCAAGCCAGAGGCGACAAGGAACCAAAACTCCACCGGTGACAAAATGGAGAAAAAACAAGGTCTTTACAGGGGATCTGTATCTGGGTCTCTAGTTGTCCTGGTCTCCGCTGTCTTTCAGGGATGTAGAGGTCCTTTCTAGGTGCGATCCACCATCTGGTCTGGATACGTACTGGATCCGGGTGACTGCAGTGACCTTCGAATAAGAAAGAAACAGATTAATATAATTGAAGATGTTAATATCTATACGATGTTTGATAGGGAGCCAGTACAGGGTTTACAGAACTGGGCTAATCCGGTCATACTTCCTGATTCTAGGAAGAACTCTAGCTGCTGCATTTTATTATTCATAAGAAAATGGTGACTTTAATACCTAAATTGCTTTATTAACAGTAGACATGCATGCACAGCCATATTAATGATTATTCCCATTGCATCTTGTCATCATGTACAGAGCAGTGATTACATTTTCATGCATAATTTGCACACCTGTGTCTGCAGGGTGTACATTTTGTTCAATTCCTGACATGGCTTAGACTTGTTCTCCATTTTGTTCCACCTGTATATTGAGATGAGGAGCATGAAAACAGCATTATTACAAAGATAAACATTCAGACATGGCAACTGAGAAATGTAATGTTATGGCACCTTTTTAAACCTCTAATCAAATATGTAAAAGAAGATACTCAGTCAAGCCAGCTGGATTGTGCCCTCTTTCGAAAGGAGTCTGCATACAGTACAGCAGACTTCTGAATTTGGAACAAACCAAAGACGGACTAAGTAATGTAGCATCACCCCTCCTCCAGGATCACGTAAAGAAGAATTTCCAACAGGACAGCATCTGGCAACTATTGGTTATTACAAAAAAAAAAAAAAAAAAAAAAAAAAAGGTGTCAGTGCCATGGTTTTGTCTCAAGATGCACATCAGTAATGTTTTTTTTTCTTTTTTTTCTAAATGCATGTTTACAAAAGCGACTTCAATGTTCTAAATTTAACTACAGCCTAATCCTGGCTTAATCCAAGCCCTTGTCTGTGAAACTAGACCTAAAAGTTATAAGGAATTATGAACCGGTCCATTATATTTTGTATAGATAATAAAAAAAAAAGAAAAGAAAAAAGTTGTTTTGCATTCACATGCTTACAACTTCAACTGGTACACAGAACAGTTCTGCACATGCATAGTATTAGAGAAAACACACCAATAGTGCAAAAAAAAAAAAAAAAAAAAAAAAACCCACTTCTTTTAAGAACTCTTAAGTTATTGTATATCACACAATCTCCTGAAAGACTTAACATGCAAAAATATATGGTTAGTGTTGCAAATTTATCTTCTATCATTCCAGTCAAACAACATTCTTTTATATTATTCAATAGACTGTTAACACGCTAACAAACGTTAATATTTAATGGTACGTCAAACGTAATTTGAAGTTAATGGTAGGCCCCTAACAAGGTACACAAACAACGTTGCTACCACTAATTAGATTTCATTGAACAATTAAACCAAAGTAGGCACCAAGTCTACCAAGTCGTTCACCAAGATAACAATTAAAATCAAACTTACAACGTAAAAAAACATTAATTACTCCGATAACCAATTTCTGAACTTACCGTTTGATCAATCGCAACCATTACTGAAGCGTTTGGGTGCAGTTATATCTGATTGGTTGCGCCCACGTTGGTCGATACTGATTGGCTCCCACCGAATGGCAGGTCCCGCCTACCATCCGGCTGCCAGTTACTGCCTTCCGGCTGTCAGTTAATGCCTTCCGGCTGTCAATGGCAGCCACTTCCTGCTGCCAGCTGCCGATTTTTTATCTGAACCCCACTGAAATGTGCACTTGTTTTTTTTTTTACTGATCAAATTGTATACATATTTATTATTAAACATCCATGCACAAACCAAAAATTTGGTTTTAGGATTTTGTACTATGGTGTACTTTAAAGATATTTTCTCCAGATGTAATATGTACAGTAATCGTGAGTGAGTGAGTGTATGTATGTGTGTGTTG
Source organism: Carassius auratus (assembly GCF_003368295.1). Lineage (NCBI taxonomy): Eukaryota > Metazoa > Chordata > Actinopteri > Cypriniformes > Cyprinidae > Carassius > Carassius auratus. The sequence goes on from NC_039274.1 coordinate 33,130,064, forward strand.
GGTTCATCATTTAGTCTTTTTTTTAAATAAGTTAAACAATCCTGTCCGATTAACTATTAGGGTCAGTTGACCGCTTTAACCACGCCATAATTTTAAGCCAGTACAAAGTAGAACAATGCTGGAGTAATGAGTTCGATTCTCACCTAATTTTAATTTTAACATATCTCCTCTAGTCAAATTGAGAATTGCTCGACGTGAAATTTCCCATACTGCGCATGCAATAGCTTATGATTTAAGCGTTATGCCTTAGCCTACTCACTCGTTCAAGAACTTGTGAAAGAAAACATATTTAATAAGCAAAGTTGCAGGATGCCCTTTGTCTTTGTTTTTTTGCTTATTGTGCATAAGGGAATTCTTCGGATGTTTTAGTAAAAAGTAACCTTGATACTCCAACACAAAATTATTACAAGTTTTTGCATGAAATATTATCTATTCTTTTTTATCCCAATTGGCTGGAGCTATGTGCATAAACTGTCACATGAGTCATGTGAATCGAAGCTCAATCACATCACTTACAATAACGCCCACAGCGTTCACTGCAACATCGAAGCTTAATTAGGAGACAACTATTGCAAACCAGGGTCTTAAAGAAAAATATCACAATGGCGATTAAAGAGGGACATCATAAACACCACTAGGGGGCTGTAGAGTCCTAAAGTCCTAAAATATAAACTAAAAACCTGCTTTGTCCATTCATAAACTGGTACATTGATAGGGTGACATACTGTCCGTGTGGATAAACCGATAACCTAAGTTGAAAGATGTATGTGTGACATCATCACCAACAGAGGAATGATCAGTGTTCCCTTTTGCACGTTTTAGAAAACATGCGTCTCCTCCTTTTGTTACTGTTATTGTTATTAGATGGACAGATTTGGTTTGTTCTGATAGCCAACATAAGCTCCAGTGGCGCAATCGGTTAGCGCGCGGTACTTATACAGCAGTACAATGCAGAGCAATGCCGAGGTTGTGAGTTCGAGCCTCACCTGGAGCAGTTTTAGGTCAGAGGTCCTTCTGTATCAAGGTGACTCATACAAAGGCATTGCATTCACCGGCATTCACTGTTCTACTTGTTGGCCATGCAACTAAAACAGCTTCATTTCTGTGATGGAGTTATGGTAATTCAAAAGCGTTCATATAAAAAATTGGTTGCTGATTTTATGTCGTATAGTAGCCTACTAATAAATAATAAAATAATGTTGAATATATCTGGCTTACATTTATGGATAAGAGTTAAAACTCACTATAGCGTACTGGAATCTAGAATACAAAGAATGATTTGAAAGTGAAATTACATTTCAGCTGTTTTTACTTTCATATATATTACAAAAGGTTTTATTACATCTAAAACTGTATGCAAATGATTTCTAACTCTAACTTTCCTAATGTGATATTGTTTAAAAACTGCAGAAAGAAAAAGCAGGGCCAGCTGCTAATGGCTCCTGACCAATCACAGTCATTAACTATACTACACATTCTTTTAAACATTATTAATCACACATGTATGACTTACTACCAGTGCATTTGCTTTTGTTCTTGGTCATTTATTATTGTTTGTATGGGTCATTTGTGCACTATATAACACAGATCTACATCACAGAATTCAATATTAGTGTGAACATTTGTTTTTAATACATAAATTGAATACCAAACCAGTTTAATACTACAGTATTGTTTCAAAAATAAAACATTTCTGCAGGCCACAGTATTTAGAATCTAGTAATCTGGGGAACATGTGCCTGTTCCAGACCTGCAGACATGGCCAGTTATTGTCTGCTTATGCATTTTTAACATTTACTTAAACTTTAAAAACTAAGATAAGTTGAAAAGTTAAGATAAGTTTGTACTTTCCTGAGCCTGAATTTCTGCCATCTTACATCAAACTCTATATATATATATATATATATTTTTTTTTTTTGGCACGATTGCCCGTCAGATAATGAATGTTATTCTGTGTGATAATTGATCCAAACAGTTATGAAATGACTATCCATGGAATTAATAATGACGTGTTTCATTTGAAATCAAAACAGAAATTATGCCAAGGATTCTGACTTCCTTTCTCTAAAAAAACAAACAAAACAAAACAAAACAAACAAAGCTCTCATAAGCAGCAGTTTCAAAACCCAACACAGCTTTGCACTGTTTGCATCATCAAATACTTGAAACCTAATTATGGATGAAATTATTGAAAATTAGACGAGCTCAGACAACTAAAAAAGCTGGAGAAAAAAAACTGCAGTGATCAATGACTATAGCTGGTTTTACTTTTTAAGAGGTTACAGAACCTAACTGCAATCAATCAAAAGCTAATACTCAAGTGCTGTGTATTTTTCTTTTAACAGTAAATGAAATCCATAACTTGATAAGAGGTGAATAGGTGAATTTTCTAAACTTTTTTGCAGTCTAACCACAGTAGTTCTCACCTCCATTTGGTGACATTCACTCTTGCCTCTCACTTCTCTTCAACACTCTCCTTGTCTGCTTCAATGTCTGGGCTTTATCCAGCCTGCTTTCAAAATCACATAGTGTAACAGATCTGGCAGACACTTTTGTGTGTTGTAGTACCTCCAATCAAACTGATCTGTGGGGGTGAAAGAATGCCAAGGATATGTGATATGCTCAATTGTACCAGTTCATCCCTCAATTAAGTTTGTTGTACTTGACAAGCATCCAAAAACATCAAATCTTAAAGCGGCATACTCTGTTGCATGGGTACACACAAGCATACACCTGGGAAACAGACCTCTAGAGAAGTCATCAATCAGTTTTATGGGACTGTTCTGGGAGACTTTCTTTTGTTTCCCTTTCAATTCAGTTGTTCTTTTTTCATTCGCTCCCCTTGCCTCATTCTCACTCACTATTTCCATATGTGTCAGCTTTAGACCCTCTCCAGAGAGGGAGCGCCTCGTTCCTGGGGTTACCCAAAGTGTTGTTTCAATTGCGCATTGAACTATGAATTGACACCCGCGAGGGTACAAGTTCAAGATCATGGTGCATAACCAAAATTTCCTTAGGTGATATTTTCTCAGCTGAAAAGTAAGGGGATAAAATGTGCGTGTCTTTCTTTTGCGCAGACATTCCAAATGTACTTAAAGGAACACTCCACCGTTTTTTGAAATAGGGCTTATTCACATTATTTCCTACATTTAGATAGGTGGGCAAATGCATTTTTGTGTCAGTGCATGCATTGTTTTAGTTTGACTGGGTCGGCGTTAGCTTAGCTTAGCACAATGAATGGAATCCTTTGTTGCCAGCTAGCATGGCCTGAGTAAAAGTGATCAAAAAAATAAAAAAAACCCACCTAATTACTTCTTGTGGCCTGCGTATTCACAACGAGTACAAATAGCGATCCAGATTAACACTAGGCGATTTCCTAGGCAGATATTGACTTGGGACTATATTATGGGGAAGCACAGAAGAAAGCACTGCTACTTCGGCGCAGAGATATCACGCAACACATGAAAACATCAACTCTATGTGAATACAGGTATAATATGGGTCGATCTATACATGCGTCATGATTAAAATAATCACTTACTCTGTGGACAGCTGTCCATTTGGTCCATTCGGCGTGGGGCGTTTTTTCCAGTTCACTTTGTCACACCGGAAAAATCGAGTACTGCAGAATGGATCAGCGCCGTGAAATCCTCTGTAGATGTGACACAACTTCGGGCACGCTCATCTTGATCTGACGTGTTGAGCCTGGTCATCAATGGCAAAAACATATCCCACTCTTTACAACAAAGACACTCTATTTCCGTCGGCATAGATTGGCATATTCCCCCACATTCACACCACCAGTTCATGTTGGCTCTCATCCTCACGTCCTCAGGCTGTTGAGCGATCGCAACTAATACACGCGCATATAAATTTCACTCGCGGCTGGCTTGACGGTGTTTTTCTGAAGTGCGGCTGGCTTGACCGCAGTCTCCTACTGTCGTTCTATTTCCAAAGCACGCAGCTCGTCTTCTGTAAACTCTGGTTCAAATAGGTATGGTTCTGGTTCTTGACTGTCTGAGAAGTCACCCTCTTCGTCTCTCTCAAAATCAGCCATGTTCATCGCCATTCGTGTACTGTAAGGAGAATAGCCAGGCAGGCAGCTACTATTCACGCCGGTATGTTGACGGAAGTCGTGGGATTTCATGTGTTGCGTGATATCTCTGCGCCGAAGTAGCAGTGCTTCGCCTAAGCAGCAGTGCTTCGCCTGTGCTTCCCCATAATATAGTCCCAAGACAATATCTGCCTAGGAAATCGCCTAGTGTTAATCTGGATCGCTATTTGTACTCGTTGTGAATACGCAGTCCACAAGAAGTAATTAGGTGCGTTTTTTTTATTTTTTTGATCACTTTTACTCAGGCCATGCTAGCTGGCAACAAAGGATTCCATTCATTGTGCTAAGCTAAGCTAACGCCGACCCAGTCAAACTAAAACAATGCATGCACTGACACAAAAATGCATTTGCCCACCTATCTAAATGTAGGAAATAATGTGAATAAGCCCTATTTAAAAAAACGGTGGAGTGTTCCTTTAATGCATGTGCATGCATTCGTGTGTGTTTTTGTGTGTGTGTGTGTGTGTGTGTGTGTGTGTGTGTGTTCTATGCCTGTGAAGGAGTTGACGTCAGGGTGATATGTAACCATGCTGGGGCGCACCGAATGCAACAGGAACTTGCACTGCTCAGCCTCAGGATATCTGTTCACTTGTCGTAATCTTATTAATCAACCAGGACGCGGCTACACTGGTAACCCGAATTGAAGCACACATGGTAGGTAAACTCAGTTTTGCTCTTGTGCATGTTTTCAGTCCTCGATGGTGCCGCTAAATTATAACAGGCTTGCTCATGTCTGTTGACAAGAGATTTAAATTTAGAATAACATGGTGATTAATCTTAACCGGTGATGTTGTAGCCCGTGCATTAAACAAATAACATTGAAATGTGTCTTGATCAAAGGGTTAATTATTGTAAGATTATTATTTTTGTATAATATATATTTATATAAATATAATATAATATACAGCTATCACGTGCACATTTCTCATTGCAACATTATGCATTTTTTAATGAAAGTTTCCATTTTGCAACCGAATAAATTATTTATATTATAATATATTATTTAAATGAATATCATTAATTTACTTTATATTTTAATTTTTTTTACTATCAAATACAAAACGTGATTTATTTTAATGATTGCCTTCTGCTTAATGTTTTTCCAAGCGCTGTAATTCGCATTCCATGAATCTTCAGTTGTTTTGTTCTCCTGTAAAACACAAACAAACCAAAAACAAATGTAATAATAATATGAATACTAAATAAATAAATACATTCAAATATAAAAAGCCATATATTACTTAATTGAAATTCATATTTTAACATCTAATACGTCAGTTGTAAATAATCAAATACATATTTTAAGATTGTTCTTATTATTATTATTGGTTAATATTTTGCTTAGGATATAATTGTTGCATTTAATTTTACACGAACTAATGAATCAGAACTTAAAGCGCTAGTCCATGACTCAAAATTGTTTTTTTAAATAAAAAAAAATAAAAAAAATAAAAAAATAAACAAGCTGTGGTATACATATGGCTAGATCTAGGGAAACTATTGATTGTCATAGCCAGGAACCTGTCAGTGGCAGATAGGCTTGATGATCTTTGAATTATATAAAATTGTGCCGGAAGACTTAATTTAGCTAAGGATAATGAGATCATTCGTCTACACACACCGCAAATCTTGTCAAACTATCCTGAAGTAATATTTAAGTTAAGGAATAGCCTATATTCGTTCACAGTCAACTTCTTCTTGAGTATATATATATATATATATATATATATATATATATATATATATATATATATATATATATATATAAGCTATATATAAGCTATATATAAATATATAAGCTATATATATATAGGGTATATATATTGATTCATTATAAAGATCAGGGCAGTTTACATATTTCCTATTTTCCAGAATAGCGCGCGCATGAAGTTAAAGTTGTTTAAAATCTGGCATTTTGTAAATATAAATAATAGTGTATCTCAGATGTTATGTTATTTATATGTTGAGGTGTTTTATCTTATTAAGGTGCATGTTTCTCAAATGTCATGATGCAAACTAATTCACAAAGTCCATAATTAATTTCCATCGAATTTATAGGACACAATTAGTTCAGGCCCTGCAATAGTAATAACGGGGTATACAAAGGCCCGAAAAATAACAGCTTAAGGCCATATAGGTGGCCAGCTGTGAAACCGTTATTTTAAATGCAATTTCCGTTCCCTGTTCTGCGGGCGCACTTTCTTGCCTCGTTATTCTGTGACATATGTCGGGACAACTGATAAACACGAATGGTTGTAATTATAGCTCCATAAAACAGATTTTTTCATTAAATGATCATTATAGGGTTCGCCCTAGTTCACATCCCATGTGATTTAAATCTGATTGCACAATGCAAACTTAGATTACAGCGGAAATTATTTGAGAGGAAATCTCGACAGGCATTGATCAGTTATATATTTTTTAAAGGATGATCTGTATTTGAAAGGAAAGGCCAGCTATAGCTGCAGCATAGTTTACAAGATTCTCTCGTGTACTATCTTCTAAAACACATGGTTAACCTTCATTTTAAACGTGTAATTAAGGATAAATGGGATGAAACCCCCTTGCTAATTGTTCCACCCTAGGTTCATCAAGGAATGTTGTGCTTGGCATAACTGGAGCATGGAATCACGGACGGAGATTTCATGTGCATCTGTTTTTCAACATTGAGACGAAACCTGAAGGGAAATTTCATGATTTCACTGCCAGGGCACATAGCTTGGGAGAGAGAGAGAGAGAGAGAGAGAGAGAGAGAGATCGGCTACTCTTTTTTCCTTCTTTCTCTCCCTATGCCGCCGCTGTCTACTATACATGTGTTTTCCCATTCAAACATCTATCCTTGCTTGGACCTATAGACGTGTTAAAGTTGACAGGGCGCACTATGACTGTTCTTATGTAGGCTATGCCTCAACTTCAAAGACCATACGTTTACTGGTTTAATAAGATTTCACGAAACGCGAACAGAGCATGTTTCAAACTCCTACAATCCTGACTATTTTGCAGTGTCACGAGTCTCTGCTGTCTGAACGAACTGTACCAAATATATCAAATAGGTTCAACACTTTTTCTCACTCGTGTTTTGCAACCTTCAAATGTTGAGCATCAGGTCCAAAAAGTTTTGCCTGTCAAAAGCTTATGAAGAGTATGCTTCTGCATCACTGAAAAAAACTCAATCTAAATAATCTAATGTAAATTCAAGACCAATATTTCCATAATTTGCACATAATCTGGTTTAATTTGATGAATGTATTAAATTACCTGAATATAGCAGAGGGGTTATTAGCAGCTGCTACACGGCTAAACAGGTGTGTGTGTGTGTGTGTGTGTGTGTGTGAGAGAGAGAGAGAGAGAGATGTCCTGCAGCGCTTATGGGAAATCAACAGGTTTTTGAATGCGCAGGAGAAAACGTCGTGTTCTTATACATTTGAGGACAACGAACAGACTGACAGTGATTTGTTAATTTATGATGGACAGGGACATAAATCACGCTTTTTTTAAATCAGTTCATTTCAGGATGGAACATGGATCCCAGGTGTAGTCCTATCACGGGGATCGCTTGTCAGGATTCAGTACAACCTTGGCTGGCTGTCGTCCACGATGAAGAATGTTCAAATGTGTTAAGCAGGCCAAATCTTTCTCATCTGTCTGACAACAATACCCAAGGGTTAAGATTTAGGATGTGAAGAGCAGCACGGTGTATGCGGAAACTTACAACTATCGAGCTCTCCTAAGAACAGATCTGAGTTATATGCCAAATGTGTGCAAAATATTTCAGAAAGAAACGAGGAAACGTTCTATCACATTCTAAATCACTTCCTTTTTTACAACTTATTTGAATATATATATCTATGTATCATGCTGTAGACTATAACCAAAAAAGCTATTCATGTTTTTGAATTGTTTTTGAGACCACTAAGTAGCCTAATCCATTGGCAATGAAAACTAAAAACTATTATTCAGTCCCATTATTTTTGTGTTTGTGAGCACATTTTATATTAGCTTGATAATGGCAAACATTTTTGTCCTTATCCCCCAATCTGAGCAGGCTATCAGTCAACACTTGTGCCTCGCCTTGTTGGTTTGAGCACATACAATGCTGATCCGGTCGTTTATTTTTGATTTTGCGATAACTAATGAAGATGCACCCCCGATTATTTTCAAAGCGAACTTATTGAAAACAGGAAATGGCTCTTTGTAGTTCTCTACGCCGAGTGTGAATTTATGGAAAGAGCTAGACAAATTGTGGAAACTGTATCCAAGGTTCTGTGTGCTGCTAGACTGAAGCCCAGCAACTATTGTTTTTTTTTTAACAGAAAGGGGGCTTACGGGCTCAATAAATCCACTGGTTAAGCTTTAATCCATCAAGCATGTGTAATGAGCTATGTTAGATTAGCTAGCACTGCAGTGAAGCCAGAGGAAATCAGAAATCATGCAAATCACAGAGTGGATCCCTGCGCGAGACCCGCGCCTCTCTGCCTCACCGACAGCCCCGAATATACATTCTCATCACTTTCCTAATTTACAGTCATACGCATCGCCCTCAGATACGCCGCCGCCTTTCCGAAACAGGAGACTCAATTAATCAGGGGATCAATTAATGCGGAAGGGGTTTTCACAGTGTTCTCACTTTTCCCCTGGGGCACGTCGCAACATGTGTGGAATGATCGCGAGCCGCACACCGGACCCTGGGAATGCGCCACAGTGGGTAAGAGCACGGGTCTGTCCCGCAGCTGGCCTCAAATCACCTCACGTTGTAGAAGCATATATATATATATATATATATATATATATATATAGAAACCCAAAGGACATTATATAAGTGGGTGCATGGTTTTAACCTCTCATGAGCTTTCTGTGACCTTCATGTCCCTATGGGCTCCTCAAATTTCAGCCTAAGAGCTAACTGAGCCAGTGACTCCTCCAGTGAATCTCTCAGTGCTCCTTTCTCCTACCAGGCCGTTTATGCATCCCTGCTGACTTTGCTGTCAATGTCAAATGCTTGTTAGGACATCATCAATCACCAACACTTAGGAATATTCTCAGAACTTTAAAGACAGGCGATTCACTGAGAAAAGAGAAGGTGAGAGGAGCTAAGGGAACAGCAAATATGTTCGTAAGTGTCCATCTGTTAGTTTAGGATGCACTTCTTACAGTTAATAATTGATCATTTGAGGCGAGGACTAAACTTTTAAAGTGTATTTTATAAGAAGCGAAGAGTGTTAGCTCTCAAATTCCAGCCATCTGCCTGTCTTTTTTTAAACCCACAAGTTGTCAGGGCTCTATATCACTCTGTCAAGGAAGAGTGAGTGCATTGTTTCTCTTGTCTGCAGGCGAGATTTGGCAACTTTCTCTGGTGTAGATTATCATCAGATAAATAAACAGACTCCTCCATCAGGCCAAGAAGTGGAAGACAGAGATTCATTACTGAGGGCCTGCAGACAGGCGGGTACAGGCTTACACTGTCTCGCCAAAGGAAGTGGCTCAACTTGAACATGCATTTCTCACATTCAATCTATAAATCTGCCACTCTATTTAATTTTCTAATCTTAGTTTCCCACATTTCCCCGTCTTTCTCGCTTTCACTTCCATTCTCTCAAAATCTCACTCTCTCTCTCTCTTTCCCACACAAAAGTAGTGAATCTTTTTTAGCCAATCTTGCCTCAAGTTAATTTTTAGAACTTATAGACAGCGCTCAAAGGTACTGACTAGTGACAACCAAATGTTGCACTGGCTCCTGGAACAGACAGGGACCCATATTTACCCTAGAATTTATAATGGGTGCCAAACTGAACGAGTTGGGTGTGATTTATGGAATCTTGGCTTTCAAGAAAAAATTGTAATACCTATTAATAATCCATGCATACCTCATATAGCTTATGTGAACCTCATCTGTATGTGTACCTCAGGAATGCCATTTGCATATTTATTGTTTTTAGACACAGAAAAGACTGGTACTACAAGTTTTTGTAAAGTGGCCATATACTGTATGTATTTCCTATAGACATTTGAGCATGGTATTTTATTTTGTAGAGGTAATTCAGTATTTATATTTTTAGATTTATTTATATTAATATTAATCTTATTTTGTTCAGTATATAATAGCAATGTATTATTGTTGCTGATAATATTTATTTCCTAAATTTTTGTTTGTAATGCTGTCACTTAAATTTTTTGTGTTTTATGTGTAACAATTCTGTATGTAATGTATAAGGGTCAATGTACCACAAGATTTTGTCCTTAAAAAAAAAGTCCATACATATAGTACCAGACAAAGTTTGGCCACACCTAAATATAAGTTTCTTGTGATCTAAAAGATTACAAACAGGCCTTTAAAAAAAAGGTCTCATTCCCTCAAAAGGAAGCAGTGGGAAAAAAAATGCTTTTGTGAGATATGCCAGACCTGTCTGCAATAATCATGGCCAAATAATCTGCAAAAGCTGCCAGCAATTAAAATTTCTCGCATAACAAGTTATATAGTTACCAACCAATACATTATAGTTACAATCCAATATGGTTAATTGTGACCCCCTTTATACATACAATTATATTACACATATAGTTTTTTTGGGTCATGCATTCTTGGGTTAAAATAAAAATTATTGGGTAATAAAAATCATGACATTTTACTTTATGAATCTTTTCATCCCACTTTTTCTCTGTCATCTCTTGCAATCTCTGCAACTCTTCCCCTTCTTTATATAGTTGAAAACGTCAAAATGAATATATATTTAAAAGCCACATTGACACAGACCAGATAAAGAGAAGCCTCCTATTGACAAATAGGTCAATGGTTGGCTGCTTTATGTGTCAATGAGTGTCGTGAATTGTGAGCTGGGATGTTTTTAATTGTGGCACAGGTGGTGTGGTCTGAGAAAAACCATATTGCAATGCTTTCACCTGTTTGAGCTTCTCTCAAACGTCCTGTAAATCATTCAGTATCCTGACTAAAATACTTCTTATAATTTTTTTCATCTTTCTTTTTCTCCTTCTCTACTGTTACAGGCTTGATGACATCATGTCCAGATATCACTCCCCTCCTTTCCAGATACTCTTCTACCTCCTCTTCACCCTCTTCCCTCTCTCCCTTCTTTCTCCTCTTCTTTCTCAGTCTCCTCTCAGCTGGACCTCTCCTCATGACCCCTGCTATCACCTGGATGGGCGTCCACGCCACTGCCTATCTGAGTTCATCAATATGGCCTATGGGGTACCTGTGACGGTGGAACCCCTCCAGCAAGGACCCAAGACGAACATCAGCACTTTAACAGATCTTCATAACCCTCACAATCTCACGTGCTGGACGGCTGCCGAAGGCATGGGGGGTGGGGACTTGACTTTAACAGTTCCCCTTGGCAGACGCTTTGAAATCACTTACATTAGTCTTCAGTTTTGTCAACAGGTGGAGTCGGTGGAATCCTACTCCATATCCATCTTGAAGTCAATGGACTTTGGCAGGAGCTGGCGCCCCCTACAGTTTTATTCAAGCGACTGCATGGGCACATTCGGCCGTCCTGTGCAGTCCATCGCTCAGACAAAGCACCAGGAGACGGAGCCGCTATGTTCAGATCCCAGACCATTGCAGAAGCATCGTGGAAATGTCGTGCTGGCCTTCTCAACTTTGGATGGACGTCCTTCCTCGCCAGATTTCGACTACAGTCCGGGGCTCCAAGATTGGGTGACTGCAACAGACATAAGGATAGTATTTCATCAGTCATTGGATAAAATTGAAAAGCAAGAAGAGAAACTCAACAAAGTGAGAGGCACATTTGGATGGAGGGAAAGAGGAGACAAAGCTCTGAGGGTTGGTGAGAAAAGCACTGGAGTTAAGACCTCTGAAATTTGGAAAAACAGGCAAGAAATACAGACTCCTACACAGAGAATTAGAAACAAAAGCACTGTGCACCAAAGTGGCCACAACGTTACTCGAAAGGAGGTGGGACCTCAAGGTAGAGTGGGAAGGGGACGTAAGAAGGACAGTAACAAGCCATGCCAGGACGGCACATGTGATTGGTCCCTAAATATTCCTCAGCAGGGCTCCAAAGGGCGAGAGTTGAGGAGAAGAAGAAACAACGCAGGGAGGGGAAAGTCCCATTCTAAATCGAGAAAAAAAAATGCCCCACGCAACCTCGTTTCATCATCACGTTATGCCCCATTGAAACCCTCTCTCGCGCTTTCCGACCTGCAGGTCGGGGGAAGATGCAAGTGCAATGGCCACGCCTCTCGCTGTCGACGAGACAACCAGGGGCGTGCCGTGTGTCAGTGTGAGCATCACACATCTGGGCCGGACTGTGATGTGTGTGAGCAGTTTTTTTACGACCGCCCGTGGCAACGGGCCACGCCCAGCCAGCCACACCCGTGCGTCCGTGAGTCCAAACCTGTGTGTCTGCTTAAATGTCTGTTTTTACATAGTATTCAGTGCTATTTACTTGTGGAAAAATAGTACTTTCCACACAATGTCATGCAAACAAAAAAAAATAAAAATTAAGCATCTGCATTATTTAATTTAAAATCCATTGTAAAAAAAAAAAAAAAAAACTTAATCTTAATGATTATTTTTGCTTAATTTACCAGTTTCAAACCACTAAAATTATTAAACTTGCAAAATTTAATAAAAATGTGTAACTCCAACACCTTTTATTTTACTTTGGATGATTACATTTATTTTATACATCTATCTTTTACAATCCGGGCTAGCAATTAGATCAAACTCACTCTCATTTGACAAAAGCTGCAAAGCAAGTAAAGTAAACAGTAATGCCACATATTAAGACATGATGCATCCAAAATCACATTCTGGAGGTTCTACATCTGATTTTGAACTTACTTCATTGTTAAAAAAAATATTTATATGGTATCAATATGGGTAGTATGAATGAAATTTGTACGTACTACATCTGCCATGTTGTTACTATCATGTGGCCTACCAGCGTCAGTTGCGTTGCTTGACTGCTAAATCCTCTCCTGTGGCCTCATGGGATAGTAAAGTGTCCATCGATAGCACACTTCAGAATCCAGGCAGAAGTAGTAGGCCATCTGGATACTTTTTGCCTACTGTTTTTGGAGTACTGTGTAATTCAGACATACTACTCTTTTTGCATGTTGTTTTTCATATACTATACAGAAGGGAAGTATTTGATTTCGGATGCAGCATTGTTGTCAGATATTATTAACCTTATTCAGTTTTGCTTCTCAAATAAATTTGAACATACTAGAAAAATCTCAAAAAGAATTTCCATTACTGTATTGAAATTAAAATGTTATTTTTCACTCCTTTCACTGCTATTTTATAACCCTCTATCTGCCCTCACCTTTGTCTGTTTCTCTCTTTCCCAGCATGTGAATGTAACGGTCACTCAACTAAGTGTAGGTTCAGTATGGCCGTGTATCAGCAGTCTGGTCGAGTCAGTGGAGGCATTTGTTTGAAGTGTCGGCATCACACAATGGGACGCCACTGTCAGTTCTGCCAGAACGGATATACCCGAGACCACAGCAAACCGCTCAGCCACCGCAAGGCCTGCCAACGTCAGTAACAAATTATTTGTCTCTGTGTTTTATGTGGAAATCATGTTAAAGCTGGTCTATACATGATGAGTGAATCATTCTTGCCGTTCCACTAGTGAAAAGAAAAACATGTTTCTTTTTTGGCTTTGCCGTCTGTGGGGTCTGAGGTGTGTGAAAGGCAGTGTAGTCTGCGTCTATGTTATGGCTACACTATGAGTGATGGAATGTGCACTGACACTTGCCCTTTGACTGCTCTCATATCTATGGCATGCTCACTGAGAATTTTAGTCAATGCCCCAATATAACATCAGTTTATACTGCGTGCTTGTGCATGGATATCATGCATCAATGTTTATTTGTAATTTAGTGTGCAAGTTCATACAATTTATACAAAATCTAAATTATATTTTGAAAATACCATAACATCTATGGAAAATGCTAACATCTAAATATTTGAATTAGGTGATAGAATTATCTTAGAAATTTGGAAACTGAAAGATTTAGAACTTGTTAATGTTAAAACAGACCTGACCTTTTAAGCATGTCTAAATGTTTGTAGAATGGTTAGAGCTTTGTTTGGATGAAGAAAGGTTGAGCAGAAGCAGAAAAGCAGATCTTTCCTCTCAATGATCCCCAGCCATCACACATATGTTTTATGGGGAAAATCTTGCTCAGGGGTCAATGAGATGTAAATTACAACTGAAGACACAAACTACAGCTGCCTTGTTCTGTGTAGTATTACTCGTCACTTCCCTTCATGTGTCTAAAGCCGCTAGTCTCACACTAATACCCTTAGTCTCACGGAAAATATCTTCTCTCTTCCTTCCATTTTTTCCTGCATCTTCTTTCTACATTACTCTTGTGTGTTCTTATAAAATTTCTAATCTTTTTTCTTCACTTTCATTCTTGTCTTTGTATTTGTCTCCCTCAGCATGCAAGTGCCACCCCGTGGGTGCAGTGGGCCGTTGGTGTAACCAGTCCACAGGACAGTGTTTGTGTAGAGAAGGAGTCACAGGACAGAGGTGTAACCGCTGTGCCCCGGGATACAAGCAAGGTCATTCCCCTCTCCAGCCATGTATTCGTAAGTATCACACCTTGCGTTTTGATTGTATTCTGTATAAAATTGCTTGCCATAACAAGCAATGTATCTAGTAATGACATACTGATATATTAGCCAAGATTAGTAATCAGCTCATATCTGACCATCGACCGATAACCATGTTCTCTTGATGAACAGACATGTTCATCTCCCAACCTAGTAAGTTTAAAATTGTAGTCAGTACATGCACAGTTTTAATTGAGCTACAGCCTGTTTTTGCCTAGACATGCTGCAGTCTTAATTTTTTATCTGTCAAGTGTGCATGACACAATGGATAAAATACATATCACACATCAGGGCTTTGTCTTCTAGAGCATGCGCACAACACAGTCCCATTAACACATATACATACAGTTCAACATCATGGTCTGACTATAAAATTGGACTAGTGCAATTCCAGTCTGGTTTAAACATGTACGTCATATTTTCTTTTAAAAATCATTTATTGCTTTAGCATAACTTTTGAATTTTTTAATAAAATTAGCAGCCAATCCTTTTCAGCTTTTCAGTAAACTATTTCTGTTTCCATTTTTGTGAATTTGAGTAAACGTTTTATAAAACAAATTTATTTTCATTTCATAAAGTCTGTGTACATCACACTTACTATTTTCTGATGGATCATATGACACTGAGCATAAGAAATTTCTTTCAAAAACATTAAAAACCGCTTTACCGCCTAAAGTCCATTTCCATCTGCTATAGTGTTTTTCCCCTGGTTTATTTTTCACCTCAACTGCCCTTGACCCAATTTAACTCCAAACTTAATATCATTGTCCTTTTGCAAACTGCTGTTTGTTTATGAAGGATTTAGTAGAATCCGCTTTCCGAAACTCTAATGCCTTCCTCTCATTCCTGTAAATGACTGGTTCCACACAAAGTCCTGAACCTTCTCAGGTGGTGCCACATGTCTTTCATCAACATTACAATAAGCTTTCTTGGATTTCTAGGTGCAGAGTATTGCTGCATTTTTATTTCTCAAAGTTCACACAACAGTGCAAGCCTCAGGGAAAAGGATGCAATGGTATGGCGAACAGCACCTGTCGTGGTGCATAACCAGACCTGTTTCCCTCCCAAAATGACAAACACATAATTCTTCACAAGTTACAGCTCAGAGATAGAAGAGCTTGTTTGTTGTTCTACATGGATCATCTCAACGTGGATATTTATAGCATGAGCTCCCGTCTTTCCTGCACCAAAAGGCGAGCCGCAGCTAAAAACATAACCAGAAGCAGTGGAGCAGGAAACACAGTGTGGGGTTTTTACTTTGGATAACAGCGACCATGAAGTCTTATGTTATCCACATTTAACTCTATCTTTATAATACACCCTTTAAAGCAAAAACACTAAAATGAATTTAAAGCAGTTTGAGGATTAATATGAGTTATTGCTGAGCGTTTGGGGGGTTGGAAGAGGAGGATAAGGTATCAGTGTCCCAGCTGTGTCAGAGATATGGGCAGAGGTACAGAACTCATGGGTAATATATGATTGAGCCAGCGTTGCAGACCATGGGCCGTGTGTATGCGTGTGTGACAGAGGGTGTCCTGATGGCCGCCCTATTGACCTTTAAGACCACACACATGCATGAAATTGTCCGGGCTCACACACTGTGACAAAAGTATGCCTGTTTTTAACACAAGCATTCCACATACACTAAAAGACTACAGGGCAAACTGCAGTCAGAGCACACACGTCCCCTTTCTCCCTCACACACTCACAAATGGCAAGTATGCCCTAATGAGCAACCGCAGGGATTAGAACGAGTCACCCACAGCGGAGGTGTGAAAAAGAGGGAGGACAAAATGAAAGGCACACAAATAAACTTGTCACTGCTTGCTGTAATTTAATGAGACCCTCGTCCCCCTTTCTCTCTGTCCGTTGTTCGTTCAGGTATTCAGGAGTTTGCACCACCCACCCCAGTTTACCAGCCTCAGTACAGCATTGGTAAGCGATTGGTTCTTCCTTAGAAACAAACACACACACAAATTGTATTTCTTTTAATTTAAAATATTAAGTTAATGATTTGATAATGTTATGTTTTGTTTACATATAATATAGCCAAAGCTTCGTAAGCAAAAGGAATGACATTAAAAAAAAGAAAAGAAAAAAAGTGAAATAATATTCAAATAAGATGCACAGTCAACATAATAAATCATGTTAAATGTTATTTAGTGCCCCCTAGTGGATTGTGTAACACAATTGTTTTTATGTTGATAGGTACAGACTGCATATGGTTCATTATTATTTACCCATTCAGTGTCAATATAGCTTTCTGACCGCATTAATTTCCCTGATAAAAATATTTTAATCTTTAGATTAATTTAGAACTATGTCTCTCTTAATAAACTGCACAATTTGAATTATTCATGTTTCTATAGTTAATAGTGTGGGATAAGTAATGCACCATATTTGACATATTATTAACCTATTTATAATTAATCGTGATAGTTGTCTTTGTAGAGCTGCTTTGCTAATCTATGTTTTCTCTATACACAAACTACAGAATTACTCTTTTAGGCTGGCTTAAAATACCTTGAACTGTCTCTGCAATTACTCGAACAATACATTATGATATAGAGTCACATCTTCTGAAATTGAAAGAGTTCCCCTGCAGTTCACACTGGCTCAGACTTAGAAGCTTTATTTAAAACTATATTGTTGTGTTGTTGGACCACTAGCCTTTAATGACTCCCTACAAGACCCAAGTATTGACGCCAAACAGAGATAAGACTGAAAAATATATCCCTTTTTTAGGGGGCTCACAGAAATCTCAGATGACCAAATTAAGTATTTTCCAAAGTGATACTTGAAATCTGAAATCTTGAAATCTGCCCTGGTGACCAGCAGAAAGTAAAAACCTCAGAGGAGACATTTTCTTTCTGAATAAAATTTGTTGTACCATTGAAAGCAACAGAATATTGTGCAGTCTGCTATGATCATGGTAATATATACCTGCCGCAGCCGCTCTGCTAATATTAATATAACACTCCTGGACCCCTGTGCTCTATTAAATACTTGAATAGAGATATAGAACAGCCCTTAACTTTGCATTAGAAAGATTGATACGGTTGGTCTAGTTTGTACAAAATGTAATTAAAACATAAATTCCAGAATATGTGTGATTATTAACCTTTTCATTATTGCTTTAAGTAATAAAAAGTTTACAGAAGTTAAAAAAAGTTTTTATTTATTTAATTATTTTTAAGTGTGATTAAATTCTCTCCCTTTCACTGCAGGTGAGAAATGTCTTTCTTACTGTCCACCTTCCCAAGCAAGAGTCAAAATGAATTTAGAGATGTACTGTCTCAAGGACTACGGTAAGTTCTAAGGAATTTTTTTTATGTCTCAAAATAGAAAATAAAAAAGGCAACCGTGTAAGTTAAAATTAAGAAACAAAGTCACACACTATGTGATATAAAGTCACAATTAAGGGAAACACGGTTGCAATTGTGAGATATGTAAATTACATAAAGAGTCAACTGCCTTTCGATTGTTTTCTGAATATGGTAGAAATATATAACTGGTGTTCTGACAATTTTGGCTATAGATTTTGCTACCTGCCATTGAAACAGTAGGTAGCACAAAGCAACAACAAAACATGCTACTCATCAGATTATGCTTTATTAACACGTACACCTACTCCAACCTTTTCCTTACATTAATGCAAATACAATAATTATGTGTTGTTCAGCATGAGAAAATTGCCACAATATTGATGTGCACATGCTCAGTAAGCCCTGGTAGGACAATCTGAGGGGTACGATGAAATGCCAGGACACCAGTCCAATGTTAGGAAGAATTAGGATTTTTAAAGATTTTGAAAGAATTCTCAACAAGACTTATTATTACTATTATTATTTTTAATCAAGTATACGGTAGAACAGTTATATTGTAAAATTATTTTAAATATTATTTCAAATTCTTTTTGTTTTTCGCCTGAAATCACCAGCTCTCCATTGAAATGAATGGGATCAAGTCACTTTGTTGTTGCGAGTCGCTTGTGGGAACGGGGCTTAACGTCCTTGTATGTTTTCTGTCATACTTCTGTCCCAGTGCTGAAGGTGCAGGTCAAAAGTAAGGAACGTTCTGGTCCCTGGTGGCAGTTTTCCATATTGGTGCAGTCAGTTTTTCGCATGGGCTCTACACATGTAAAGCGAGGCATTCAGGCCCTCTGGATTCCAGATCGGGACCTGAGCTGCGGTTGTCCTGCGCTTCAGATAGGCCGCACCTTCCTCCTGATTGGAGGAGAGGAAAGCAGCCAGAGTTGGGTCCCCGAGGAGAGACGGTTAGTTGCCGACCGCACCACAATGGCTTTGCAGTGGAGGGAACACTGGAGTCCCAAATTAAGAGGCTTCCGTGGGCAAGACACTCGGGGAAAGTGCCCACAGGGAAACACCACTGCACAGAAGCACTCTCACCCAAACTCATACGAAGAATACATACCCCCACATCTTAACAAACTGCAGTCTGAGCCACACAGACCAAACAAACGTACACATACGGTGCATAAACAGCATCATTTAACCACACAATCTGGAGGATCAGACTTCACACACACACACAAAAGAGGAGGAACTCAGGGCACACAAAGAAAAGACACTCACCTTGAGGAGGACAGCGAGGATGAAAACGTCACTCAGGAACCACAACATGTGTTGCAGAACACTCAGGATCCTTTCTCAGGTACTTCAAAGACGAGTCAGGCCAATAAGCATGAGCAGTACCACCCCACAGCATGTCCAACATGGTCACCTGGGCCAGCTGTCTAACAAATTTAGATATTGTGAGCAGGAATAGAAAAGAAAGTTAAAGGAATTGTAAAAAAAATAAATAAATAAATGAACAAATATTCATTTTTGTGAACTATTCCTTTAAGAAATGCCTGAGGTGGGCTTGAGCTTGACAGAGCCAATCATAACAACTGAATAATTTTGTGGGAGTATTTTTGTATGGTGTGCTATATATATATATATTCATCCCCAGATTACAGAGCTATTTGTATTATTATTATTATATATATATATATATATATTTGTTTTTCAGATTAAACATGCAGGCATTTTTCATGTCACATTCTCTGAGAAAGAAATTTTGCACTTTCCCTCTAGAAAGAGATGAGTCTAATCCAAACATTAAAAGATTTAAAATCACCATGTTTTCTCAAGATATAATTTAAATGTAATCCTGCTCAGTCCGCAGTATTTAGTCTGACAGTGAGAAATGTGAGACTCTTATTGCTGGATTGTAAGAGGCACATTGTTTTCAGATCAGCAGCTGACAATTTTGTCCAATCTGGTCTCTATCATTGACAGACATGTTAAGTGTGGCTAAAGATTGTGTGCACACAGTAACTAATTACATTTTCTATTGTTTTTGTACATTTCTGTGGCTATCACACACACACACACACACACACATATATATAAATCACATTGGCAGTGAATTCAGAATTCAGACTGTATACAAGATCTTTAATATGGTGCCTTTTTAACTCTCATTGTGACTATTTTAAGCTAGCTATCATATAATATGTAAATGTTATCATTATTTGTGTAACTTTTTTTTCTGTTTAAATGAACGCTCTACCTCATAATAAATATTGTTAACAAGCCTGGTAAAGTAGTTTATTTAATTAATACTTACATTTAATAATTGTCAAAGAATAGAAGGTAAAAAATCTGTGGAAAAATGTAGGAAAATTAGAGGGAAAGATAACATGATTCGTTATTATATATATATATATATATATATATATATATATATATATATATATATATATATATATAAGCCATAATGAAAAAGTTCACACACATGAGACTGAGAGGGGAAAACAACTGGAGAGACCGTAAAAGCGAGCGAAACGGCCAATGATGCACCTGCTTTGTTCGCACAGGAAACACCTGTTCCCAGCCTTCCTGCCTGGCAGACTGACGACAGTTAATTTACTGTAAAAAAAATCTCCCACAGTCTGAAGGGCCAATCTGCCCTTGTTTTGAGAACTATATTGCATAACTCTCGTGCCCTAATATCCACATGTCCTCTATTTTGTCTAGCAGCAGTATGTGTATTGGGTTCACACTCTCTCAGAGCCTCGTGGACACACAGTTGTGAGATGACATGGCATGTGTGACATTTTGGTCACATAAACAATGTCATAAACAAACTCACCTGTATATTTAATAATTAATTTAAAGTAATGTCATGGGTTCCGTACAAGCTCAATAATCAAGAGCACCTGTGGAATAATTGTCCTTATAGTTGATTACCACAAAAATGAACTCCCTCTTACCTCTTATTTTCTTTAAGAAAAAAAAAGAAAAATAGGGGGAAAAAATCTTAAAATGGAAGGAAGAGTGGAAAAGCGAAGCTGTATTCTACTGTAGAAATCATTTACCTCATAGCCATGTGAGTGTGTGTGTGTGTGTATGTGTAATGGAAGTTAAATTGATTGTTGAGGACATTTTATAAAAAACTTAATTCTGTCAACAAAAACTTCCTAAATCAGTTTTTAGATTTGGAAGTTATTAAAATGACGTGATCTGGAACCTTTATACAGGTTATGCCCTTTTAAAGACCATAAGTCTATCCCTCACAGCCTCTTTACATTCACAAAAAAATTCAGTATGGCTTCTAACCTGACTAAGCTCTATATTCTTTTAAGAACACAGAGACAGACTGAATACACATGGGATGAATGCTGAGTTCTGGACACCGCGTGTTTACTGCCTGGCAAGAGGAATTTTTACGAGACATGAGGCCTACAGTAGTTTACAGAGGCAAAGTTCAACAAGCACTACCACACTCACTCACGCTCACTCACGCTCACTCGCTCTTACTCTTCTGTTCTTTCTCACAGTGTGAGTAATGATACTGCTGACTGAACCTCAGTTTAATAAGCCTTCCCGAACATGTTGCTAACACAATCTCATTGAGATCACGCACACATACACAGACAGTCACAGGGAACCAGATACACACGCGGCTTCTGTTAACCCGAGAGTGAAGAGGTCAATCCAGTTGATCCCTTGCATGCATGCCTCTCATACGAACACACTGCGTGCATGGCAACAAGATTCCTGCTAGCTGTTAGCTCTAATAAAACCATTGCCACCTGTGGTAAATATCTACTGGTTCACTGTACCACACTGATGAACCTTAACAACAAACATAATGATCGTCAAAAAAGTATTTAAATATTTATTGATTTCTTTAAATGTAAAAAAAAAAAAGCATTTTAATATAATACAGTATGATAGTAAAATATAATGCAACATTTAATTTTTTTCACAGTTCTCAATCAAATTAAATTTTCGGCCCTTTGTATTAAAAAGTTTGGGTACCTCTGCCTTTCAGCATCACTTATTGTGAAAAGTGGTATTAATATATTTTATATTGAATTATTATTTTAGAATTATAATTTTATATAAATCTGTATTTTTATATTGAACTTAATACGTGCTTACAACTTTTTTAACCCACTGCTTACTGAAGTAAACTTTTTTTTTGTACAATGACAATATAAAGCTGAAAACAATTAGTTTTTACTATTTTTCAAATAGTATACAATATATAAAGCTGCTCTGTATATAGTATGTGAAAATACAGCGCTGCGTTTATATTTTTGGTAGGTGTTCCGTGGCAAGTGAATCATCATATTTAGGGGTGCTGGGGATCAAAATGTTTCAGACCCTTACTAGAGTGATCTATATTTCATCTGTAAGCATCTGATGTACATTTCAATCAAATCTTAGTTTCAGTTTGACCCGCTACAGAGATGCACCCGTTACTAATAATGTCTGTCTTTCATTGTGTTTTTCCCATTCAGTCCATCATTCACTTCTTTTTTTTTTTTTAATGGCAAGATCTTTTTTGATCAACCCTTCTGCGTTAGCACTTAACCACATGAACCTGTTTTATTGGTGGCTATTTTCACGTGGGATCAATGATTTCATTTTTAACTCATTTGATGCTGTGTTGTAACCGGGGCATGTCTGGATGGTGTTATGGCACACATCTGACATTGCTGCACTTTTCCTTCCTGGAACGCTGGGAACGGGAGCACATTTCCAACTTTGGATTATAGATCAAAGTCAAAATCAGGCGGAGGGAAGAAGACTGAATCCCACCTCGGCCAGGTGGGGCATAAGCTGAAGTGAAAAGAGGTTAGGAAGCACGGATCACTTTGAAGTGCTGGTGCATGTCATGGTGAACTTGGTCTTGTTGAAGCTGAACCGCTGCGGATTGATTTGCATGGAGGTGGGGAGAGGGGGTGGGAGAGTGGCAGAGTTATTGGTGACCCCCACAAGTGTGTGTGTATGTGTGTGTGTGAGTGAGAGAGTCGGCCATATGTGATAGGATATTACAAGTGTCTCACTTCACCTTTCTCCCCTATTTCCCTCTTGGCCCACCCAGAGACTCAGTTTCAATGAAGTCCTCGTCAGCAGTTGCGCTTACAAGAAAATACTTTTCTGTCCTGGCTCAAATGTCACTGGAGTGACAGGTTCTCTCCAGTGTTACTTTTTTAGTATAACTGAAATACAATTATAGGTTAAATCAATATTTTGGATTATTATTTTTTTTAATGTGAAAGTTAGTAATTTTATTGTAATTAATTTAATTGTATTGTATGCTTTTGTTATTTTAATTTTATTTCACTATTTTTTATTTATTTATAATTTTTTTAGTTTTTACCATATCTATAGTTCTCTCTCTCTAACAGTAACTAGTCAGTTATTCTTCTTAAGTGTCAACATTCGGGCCTGTAAAGGAGTGGTAAAACTCAAGGTAAAACTCCTGTTTGCACAAATTTCTATTGGATTGACAGGATTTTGCATGCAACATTTTGCAGAACAACGGTAAATGTGGCAGCACAATAATATTAAAGCACTAAAATATAGTCAACCCATGGTCATGTCACTTTTAATGACATTAAACGCTTGAAAATAACATATTAAACATATGTAATATAAAGTGAGTTAAACATAATTTGTACAAATTTACAGACGACCATGGATACGCAGACAGAAAAGGAGTCTGGTTGTTGAAGACTCATGTCTCTATCTCATTAAAGTCCAGATGTTTTGCGAGAAGAGCTTCTGGAAGGTTCTGACACTGCAGATAGAGAAAAATCACCTGAACCTGATGAGAAACAAGAACATATACAAGTTAATAAATAAATAATTTAAACAAAAAAATCATGTGAGAGGATGCAGTGCCTCCTTCAGTCTATGACTGGATCATTGCCCTGTCAACTGTGATTGGCCACTTAATCTGACACTTTGTTAATGGTCACATCTGATACTTACAGATGGTCTACAAATCAATTAATTATCATAATACCTACAAAATAAAAATGAATTAACCAATGATGGCAAAAATGTGACAATTAATAATAATAATATTCAAACAACGAATAAGGCTGCATGATTAACTGAAATCTGAAATCAGGATATAGCTAAGTGCATAGACTCAATGTAGATCTAATGTAGATGTATTTAAATAAATATATATTATAAAAACAAGCTTTACATATAAAATATAAAAATACATTATGAAATTAAGACATAAATATTATATGTATAAATATTATATATACATATATATGTGTGTGTGTGTGTGTGTGTGTGTGTGTGACTAATTATTCATATATATGTCACAAATATTATTTTTGTAAATGTACAGTTGTACCGTAATATTAATTACTATTATTTTAATTTCCATAAATACAGAATTGTTATTTTACAGTGGGTTTCTTATTTTGTCTTATTTTGTCTTATTATATCTCAGCAAAAATGTAAATAAAAAAAAAAAATATCAGAAAAAAAAATCAAATCACAATCACTTTCACATTTCCCCAAATTATGCAGCCCTAGTTGAAAGCAATTTTTTTCAAAGAAAATGATAAACATAAAGAAGATTAAAAATGCATTAACTTGCTGAAATTTTAATTCAACTAAGCTTTAATAAAGTGTCCATATGAACATCATTTTTTTTCCAGAACAAGTGGAAATGTAATGAACATAAATTGGATTGAAAAAGAAAATGGTAAAAAACACACAGACAGGGGATTTTTCCTCCTGATTTCATAAGTCCACACCACTGTAGGGAAGATACACAAGTATCCACTCAGTGTAGAAAATTGTTGTTTCACTTCTTATAAAGCAAACCCCAGAACAGAGAAAACTGCATGCGTGTATGTAAGTGGTCAGGCTTCAAGGAAATGTTTTCACTCGACTATTTAAAATACCACAGTTCTACAATGGACACATCAAACTTTTATTTAGTAATTAAAAAAAATATATTGAACTCACCTGAACCTCCACTTCTTGAGATATGTCGACACGGGCCACTGGGGGGCGCAAGAGGCTGGGGCCAAACACTGTGGCCAAATTACTCAGAGACATTTTATTCTCTTCCTTTCTCTCTGCAACACTGAGAAACACAAAAAAGAAAGATGTACATGAGAAGGTGAGACAAATAATAAAACAGAGAAACACCTTTTTCTTATTTACAATCATCAGCGCCGAAAGATATTCAGGTCAGTCTGAGGTGAAACTAAATCAGTGTGACTGTTACGAGTTGAAAGGATGTTTTGTACCGTCTCAGGTGATGTAAGAGGAAGAGGAGAGTGTTGCGGTTTACATCTGGTAGAGTCTGCAACAGAGTCAGCATGCTGTCAGCCCTGAGATATGGATCAGCAATGTCTGCCGCAACCGTATAGAGTGAGAGATGCAAGTATTATCATTTTGAATGCTTCAACATCTTCATCATCATAATGCACAGTATACTTTTCTCACACTGCATGTTTACGCACAGACCTGTGCAACTGTGTGCTTGGGTGTGTGAAGGGCTCACCTAGTGCATCTGCAAGCTCTTTGAAATACTCAGAGGGAATAAGAGGTAAAGGAAGTTCCCTAAAGTACAGTTTCAGAGTGCCAGACACAGCATTCACATCTACAGTCCTCAGTTTACTCACAGCCTCACGGTAATCTACAGAAAGAGAGAGAACAGCACACTTTTCAGATAAGTACTGTGAGAATCTGCAAACAGTTTGAGACACACACTCACTAGTGTTGAATGCATGTTTTAGTGCTTGTATCTCGCTGCTGACTCCTGAGACCCTGTAGATCCCCTCTTCATTCAGACCCCTCCTCTCAACCTCCTCCACGCAGGAACGGACAATGTGAGGGACCAGCACACTCTCTTGCCTGTAAACACAAACACAGCCTTCAAACACTTCTTCTTATTCCATGTTCCTTTTCCTCTTCCTTTTTTGATGACGAAATACCTCTGTTTCTACATGTCTTTAAAAAAAAAAAAAAACAAGCATCACAAACGTGCACACTAAGCACTTTAAAATCTCACGACGGAAGGAAGTTTATTAGTTTTGTAACAGTCCTCAGTATTTGGACACTTCGATCACTCTCAAATTACATGAGTTTCATTACATTACAAACATAAAATTTAGTTCACACGGGTGCTTAACAAAATAACCACAGTTCATCACATTATGGATGCTACATTGATGTTTGACAACTAGAATCTACTATTTGTATGTACGCTACTGCTCAGAAGCTTGGGGTTAGTAATATTTCTAATACTGTAATAAATTAAAAAGTAAATTTAATAAATAAAAAAAAATTAATACTTTTATTTTGTAAGGGTAAACTCACATTGCCACTTGTCCAATCGGTACACAGAACACTGGTTCCTGTACTAGAGGGGCGGTGCTTGGAGGCTCAAGAGGGTGGGGCATGTACTTGATTGACAAGGTTACATCAACCTGGCCCAAAGAACAAGTGATTTTCTTCCATTTCTTAAGCATGTTGTCAGGGTCCAGCTGTAAACACACACACACGTATACACACACATAAGGTACCTTTCTGCATTACATTAATAACTAAATGGTCAGACTGAACCAAAACTGTACATTTGTGCAATAGAATCTAAAGCTTATGACTGTTTTATGTGAATACTTAAAAAAATTATTTTAAAAATCAGGTTTAGTGTTGCAACAAAAATACCGGTTAAAAAGGAAGATTGGTAGGTGATGACAAGAGGTTCATGTTTGGATGAACAACTCATTTAAAATAACACAAAATGAAGTAAACAGTACATGAACTCACATTTAATACCGCCCTGCCCACAATCTCATCCTGTGTGCCATTCTCATACTGAGACACTAACACCAGGAACAGCTGCTGAGCTCCATCCACTTGAAACACAAGCTCCTATACACCATAACACAATCAATTCAAATCAATTCAGTGTATTAAACACAAAGCAAATCGCAGAATGCATGATCTTATTTCTAAAAATTCATATTGACATCCCCCCGACTCACCTCCTCCCATTGCGGTGTAACACAGAAGGCTGAAAGGCAGGTTTGTTTTCGCCTGTCGTAAAACTCAAAGCCGTCCACCTCCACACACATATATGCACCTGAAAGGTCAAACGAATTTGAGACAGGAAGCTTACTGGAAGGTATTTTTATGCTTTTTTGGACACATTGTATTTTTGCGCTCTGTTACCGTGGAAACAGTGTTTGATGAAGCAATACATAAATGCTTCACAAGAATATATATGATGGGTTTGTGGGTTTGATGTGTGGCTCTGAAACTTCTATTCTTGTAGAGACAACGCATGTTTTGTCACTTACTGCTCAGGTTTTGCAGACCACACGCCGAATGAACCATAACATATAAGCTCCCACAGATATGTGCACTTTCATCTGGGAAAGACACAACAGGAGAGAGAGAGTGATCCTTGTGAACAAGTGTGAGTGAGACGACTGTGACAGCACTATTTACTGAAAGAAAGATACAGAGGGTGCTTTACTGGACTGAACGCAGTGAAGGGGAGGTTGTTGAGTCATTCTGAGTTTGATACAGGAACTGGTAACAGACAGCAGGTCTGGAGGAACCATCTCTATACCTGGGAAACACACACACACACATGCATGCATGGGGTTATAATCATACAATCGTCAGAACAAAATACACAGTTGGATGAAGGTGCACTCACAGTTTCCACTCTGTTTCTCAATGGCTTCTTTCCACTCATTCAGGTCATACAAAGAAAATAGACGCATAGTGTGACTCTGTGGATGGAAAAAGCATATTTGACCAATAAAGAGAGACGTGTATCTATCTATCTATCTATCTATCTATCTATCTATCTATCTATCTATCTATCTATCTATCTATCTATCTATCTATCTATCTATCTATCTATCTATCAGGGCAATATACCTTTATACCTTTTTTTTACTTTCACACAATGCTTTGTCTGTTTTAAATATTATTCTAGTTAAAAATGACAGTTACATGATTTTATTCTAATTAATTAATTATTCTAATTTAAATTCTGAATTAGAACGTAAAAGGCATTCTGAATAATTACGTTTGATGTGAAAGGGCGTTTAATCTAGTCATACTAATAGTGTTTTTGTTCACAAAAAATGCTGGTTCCTCTCAAGACTTCTTCTTCATCCAAATAAACAACCTAAGGAGTTTTTTTTACTTGCCACTGTCACCTTTAAGTTCATTTCAATTAATTTGAGGTATTACCGATGTTTCTGTTAAACTCTATATTAACTGCTTTGGAAAAACTATATCATATCAACTATATCATGAAAGATGAAAATTACGTTCTTTACAAAATAGAAATAGAATAGAAAAACATTAATGCTTGTTGGATAGTTAGGATGTGCTCGTGTGTGTTCACACGTGTGAAAGTGTTGTGCTTTTACCTTTCCACTGGTGCTGTGTAGGTCTAAAGTTACAGATGGCGTGTTTGTTAAGAGCCAGATCTCACACTCTTCAAGTTTGCGCCTCAAGCGATCAACAGCACGAGAAACTGACACCTTGCCTCCTTTCTGCAAAAAACACACATAAATATCTTTCTCTCTGAAAGGGGACTTCCTACTTGACTTTTTTTAGATTTGGCTAGCATCTAGGCTACTTTTGTCTAGTTAAACGGCTGAAAATCTCTCTTAGTCACGTATGAATGGCCTTACCATGTGTTGCTGGAGTGCTTGATTGAGCTGGTACATTTTGGCTCTTGTTTTACTAATTTTCACTTGGTATTCTGATGAGGGCAGATGTTCAGCTGCCCAGAGCAGCTTCAGGCCAACCAGCGGCAAGTACCAGCAAAACCTGTACTGTGCCTGCCTCCTTCATATGAAAACACAGTTAAGCCCATACACTATACACATTCACAACAAAAAAAAAGTATTATCTGGACATTTAATTTTAATGGACAACTTGCACTGAGTCTCGTGACGCACTTCCGTTTTAAAATAATACAGCTCAGTTATTTCCGGTTATATATATTTTCCGTGTGCCGTAATCATCTAGTTGACTTAACTGCCTATTAAAATGAGAGTCTGCAGGTTGATTTCAACATCCGGACATTTTCCGAGACAGGAGAAGAGATTTTCTGATGATTACTGTGTGCAGATTTTTTCTAACTCAGTGGAACGTGTATGCACGTGTATTTCCCTGTATGCAAAGCCAATTATGAATATTCAAAGTAGTCGCACTGTCAATATGTTACTTATTATGTAAATGTTTAACATTCTTCAAGGCGGTTACCGCACATTCATTCAGCCATTTTAGACATTAGAATAAGAGCAACCAATGCACACAAGCTATAATCCTCTTACGAAAATTAGCCATGGTTTTACTACACACACACACACGTGCAATTCTTTTTTCTATTGTACACTAGCCATAGTTTGACCATGTAGTTTACATTTGTCTTACTTAAACATAGTAATAAACTGCTTTCTCATAAGAAATGGTCTGTATGCAGGTGCGCTAAATGCTGACCGGAAACTCCAGAGCTGTACTGAGTAGAATGCACAAGTAGTTGTGCAAGTAGTCCATTGAAAACCCCTGGTATACAAAGTATGGTATCATATTTTGAGGTGAGCTGTGAACTGTGGAGACTCACCCTGCAGTTGTCAGTCTGGCACATAGCATCATGTCTGTGTACAGGAAGAGGTGTCTCAGGTAGTGCCCGTTCTCACACACATCTACCACAAACCCATCCCGAATCAGCTGACGTCTCTGTGGATGTGCACACATGTATATATGATTATAATGAACCCTAAATATTCAAGTTTAATAATAAAGTTTTTTAAAAAATCTCCATTTGAGTAAACATATCGCGTGAGCTGTGGGGGTACCTCTCCTCTGCTCAGCTTGACAGAACGTTTGCACTGCGACCGTTCATTGACCCCAGACAGGAAGCTGCTGGAGAGACGGAGCGCTTCCTGCAGCGTGATGCTGTCGGGGTGATCAGGGGGCGTGTGCTTCCACAGATCCTGAGGAGGACAGCGCAGAATGTTGACAAATCCATAGGCATGGATCAATATTAATAAATGAATGCAAGCTGTGATTTAAAACAGCGTCTCACGTGCAACACGAGCGTGGTTTTCATCACTCTGTCTAACGGTTTATACAGGAGAGCTGTGGAGTCCAATGTATGAATTATTAAATCTTCCCAGTGTTTAAAAAATATTCAAAACCATACAGGGAAGCCAAAAATGAACTATTTACCTTCAAAGGTGTACTTGGTCTTGACATTGTCTGACCCTTTGGAGGACATCATACTCTAAAGATAACAAGAGACAAAGGTAACTGTGTGGTTTCCACTAAAAGACAATAGAGACAACAAAAAGGGAAGAATAAGACCTCTGCAAGCGTCCTGAACCGCTGATCTGACTGCATGCACTTCTGCACGATCTCCACTGCATTCTCATAGTTATCAATGAAGCCCCGATAAACTCCTAACTGGTTGACCTGCAAAATGACATCAAACTATTATACAATATACAAACAAATAAATATATTTGTGCTTTGTTGTATTTTTTTCAAACTGCCTGTTGGGAAAATGTGGGTTGCATAGAGTTTGAAAATGATAGCGGGTTCAATCTGATCGAACTCAACTTTGAATTGATGCAACAAATTTCATAATTGCTTCATAATACACTAGGCATGTAATGATGCATCTCGAGCCAGTTTCAAATCTATACAAATATGTGACGATTGAAGGGGGTTGAGTTGCCAAATGAATCGAGATACAATTTGGGGTGGGAATTTAACATGAAACTTTGTTTGGATCGTGATCAAAACACAGGGGTTTCCTCTCATTTTAAATGGAAAGAGCACTGGCAAAGCCTTAGATTGTTGATATGAAGAGATTTCTTTTAGTTGGATTATTTATTTGATTTGGGGTTTGTTTTTTAAATTTCAGTTTAGATTTGTTATTTGACATATTTCAATTTCACAATAAAATGTGCATCATTTTGTCCAAGCAATATAAAAGGACACTTTTCCATTTATAATTTAACTTAACTTTAATTTTGTAAAAAAAAGAAAAAAAAAAAAAAAAGTATTGTCAAATCACGATCGTGAATTGTATCACAATTTGAATTGCATGACCCATTTCATACCCATAATACCCCAGATAATAGGTCAAGAAAAAAATGAGCTATATTTAACTATCATCACCGCTGTCTGCTCTGTAGTATTAATGATTGTGTGATATGATAAGTTTCACAGCATAACTATCCACAGGTCTGCATATAAAACAACTCACAAACTTAAGAAACAGGTCTCCCACAGATAAAAGTTGCATCACTGGGGCCTCCACCGTCACCAGGCCTTGTTGTGCCCCTGGATCTATCACTTCATCAGGTTGTAATCTGGCCCTAAGGCTTGTGAAAAAGTCCTTGTGTAGATCTCTGAGCTCAGGGATTTGATAAAACACAGTCTGGACCTGCTTAGTGGACAACACAGGTTGAGAGGTTCCCGCTGCTGCCTTCAAAGCTTTCATGGGCTGCAGAGAAAGTGTAATTATAGAGAAAAAATTGAAAAATGTCAAAGAATGAAAGTAAGATTGGGAACTGAAATGAAACTTGTGCTGAAAATAGCTGATGTAACTGAAAAACACTTTATAAATACATGACAGAATGAGCATTAAGAAATCTTCATGGGTAAATGCCGGACACGATTCCCGTGAGGAAGTGGTTGTGAAACAACACTTTTCATGCATTCTGTAATTCAAACATTATGCTGCATGTCATCCTGGACTTTTTGGAAACTCTCTAGTTTAATGATAACCACTAATGGTTTGACTAGAAAGGGAAGCAATACTAAGAGAAACAGAAGTTGACCTACAGGAAGTGGCAGATGCGACAAAGTTTCTATTTAAAAAACATGTATCAGACTGGTAGAGAATCATAAAAAATAAGTGCTAAAGGATGTTTTGAGCTTGAGAAGAACTAACTAACTAAGTATGGACCGAAAAACTATGAATATACCTGAGGCGTTTGCAAACAAAGCAATAAATTGCTACCAGTGCCACAAATGGCATCACAGTCAAGCTTTATGTTTTTAATAAAGGAAGTATCTTATATGTAGGCTTAGTAACATACACTAAATATAACATTTATCTTTCTCTGATATCTGATGTTTACCACAGCGGTTTGTACTTCATAACTTCCAATTTAGAAAGTCTGTAAAGTTAGAGTCTTCTGATACCATGTTGAGGAAGTCCTTAGGCCAGGAAATAATATTTATAAATATGCGCAGAGAAACGAATGGAGAGAAAAAAGCGTCATATTACCGTAAGCAGTGTCTCAAGCTCTGTCAAGTAGATCTCCTCACTGATCAGAACCCCTTTCAGAACCACTGTTCTCTTCTGAAGCAGGTCATCTGGACTCTCGGTTGTCTGGAAATCATTAAAACATTGTCCTCAAGCCATATAACTGAATGGTGACCATGCTGGAGATTCACAACATTCAAATAATACAGCACTAAGAATAAAAGCCAGTCAGCTCAGTAGGTGGAAACATGTAAATCATGTATTTGAATTGTTTAGTGCATTATCATGATAAACGCCAGCGACAGTAGCAAAAATAGCAAATAGGCAAGAACTCAGTGATACATCATTCAAATCAGATTCATAAAATCTGTAAACATTCCATGCACTGCAGTCTTACTGGAGTAGTTGGCAAGAACGGCTCAGTTTGCAAAGGGCTTTGAGAAACCCATTCTGCCTCGTCAGTGAACACATCCTGTAGTAATTCAGAATCCACAATCTCATCCTCAGTCACTGTCAGAAAAACATAACACGATTTATAGCTATATAAGAGAGTAATAGATGAACAATGGCAGTTCAAAACTATTTATTAGTCATTAAATTTTAAATAAAAAAGGTTGAAGTTAACAAACCAGACACATATTTTAAGGATGTGTGAATTTGGGTTGAATGGTCTCACCAGGCGAGATGCCACAGCCCTTCAGATATTCCACAGCCTCCATGTAGAGCTCCATAAGCAGCAGCAGAGAGCTGCCAGAGTCACGGTGTGCCGCGCTACAGTTGTCAGTGTGAAGTGAATCCTCTCGCTTTCACACTGACAGTTGATTGTGGTTACTAAGCTCATGTTCTTCCTGCTTCCTCAAACAGTGCAATAAGATATAGGCGGGGGACGTGCAATGTTCATTAAAACAGAAAATAATGTCACATTTCCAATGACTGTTAAGACATGAAGCAATGTCAGCTCACCTGCTTTGAAAAAAAGAGGAAAAATGTAATCTTATACAGCTGTCCATTTGGGGTCAGATTTCTATTAATTTTATTTATTGCAGTTAGTTTTTTTAAAAGAAGTCTCTTAGGCTGCATTTATTTGAACACAAATACAGTAAAAATAGTAATATTGTAAAATGTTATAAAAATAAATTAGATAACAGTTTTCTATTTTGATTTTTTAATATGCTGATTCGGTGATCAAGACACATTTCTAATTATTATTAATGTCAATAACAGTTCTGCTGCTTAATTTTTTTTTTTTTTTTTGTAAAACATTTATTTTCAGGATTCTTTGATGAATAGGAAGAAAATAACAATATTCTTCATAAAAGTATTAATTTCTTTCAAATTGAATTAATCAATCTTTCTGAGCCCAAACATTTGAAAATGTAGTGTGTCCGTTTACAACAAAAGCAGCAACGACTATTTAGTTCAAATGTATTTTATTAATTATTATAAAAAGGCAAAGAGAGAAAGGTTTATATTTCAATCTCACTAGAAAAGTCAATTTGTGTAATGTGGAGGTCACTCACTGTTCAACAATGCCACCTACTGATCAAGAAATACTGAAAGCACCCTACATACAGGTCCTTCTCAAAAGATTAGCATATTGTGATAAAAGTTCATTATTTTCCATAATGTAATGATAAAAATGAAACTTTCATATATTTTAGATTCATTGCACACCAACTGAAATATTTCAGGTCTTTTATTGTTTTAATACTGATGATTTTGGCATACAGCTCATGAAAACCCAAAATTCCTATCTCAAAAAATTAGCATATTTCATCCGACCAATAAAAGAAAAGTGTTTTTAATACAAAAAAGTCAACCTTCAAATAATTATGTTCAGTTCTGCACTCAATACTTGGTCGGGAATCCTTTTACACAAATGACTGCTTCAATGCGGTGTGGCACGGAGGCAATCAGCCTGTGGCACTGCTGAGGTGTTATGGAGGCCCAGGATGCTTCGATAGCGGCCTTAAGCTCATCCAGAGTGTTGGGTCTTGCGTCTCTCAACTTTCTCTTCACAATATCCCACAGATTCTCTATGGGGTTCAGGTCAGGAGAGTTGGCAGGCCAATTGAGCACAGTAATACCATGGTCAGTAAACCATTTACCAGTGGTTTTGGCACTGTGAGCAGATGCCAGGTCATGCTGAAAAACGAAATCTTCATCTCCATAAAGCTTTTCAGCAGATGGAAGCATGGAGTGCTCCAAAATCTCCTGATAGCTAGCTGCATTGACCCTGCCCTTGATAAAACACAGTGGACCAACACCAGCAGCTGACATGGCACCCCAGACCATCACTGACTGTGGGTACTTGACACTGGACTTCAGGCATTTTGGCATTTCCTTCTCCCCAGTCTTCCTCCAGACTCTGCCACCTTGATTTCCGAATGACATGCAAAATTTGCTTTCATCCGAAAAAAGTACTTTGGACCACTGAGCAACAGTCCAGTGCTGCTTCTCTGTAGCCCATTTCCTGCACACGCCTGTGCATGGTGGCTCTGGATGTTTCTACTCCAGACTCAGTCCACTGCTTCCGCAGGTCCCCCAAGGTCTGGAATCGGTCCTTCTCCACAATCTTCCTCAGGGTCCGGTCACCTCTTCTTGTTGTGCAGCGTTTTTTGCCACACCTTTTCCTTCCCACAGACTTCCCACTGAGGTGCCTTGATACAGCACTCTGGGAACAGCCTATTCGTTCAGAAATTTCTTTCTGTGTCACTTGAGGGTGTCAATGATGGCCTTCTGGACAGCAGTCAGGTCGGCAGTCTTCCCCATGATTGCGGTTTTGAGTAATGAACCAGGCTGGGAGTTTTTAAAAGCCTCAAGAATCTTTTGCAGGTTTTTAGAGTTAATTAGTTGATTCAGATGATTAGGTTAATAGTTAAACCTTTTCATGATATGCTAATTTTTTGAGATAGGAATTTGGGGTTTTCATGAGCTGTATGCCAAAATCATCAGTATTAAAACAATAAAAGACCTGAAATATTTCAGTTCGTGTGCAATGAATCTAAAATATATGAAAGTTTAATTTTTATCATTCCATTATGGAAAATAATGAACTTTTATCACAATATGCTAATTTTTTTTTAGAAGGACCTGTATATATTCCAACACAAAATGCCGCAGTTTGAACCCACTTTAAGAAATCAGTAAATCAGAAACAGAACATATAAAAATGTTCACCTTTGTCATCATGGCCTTAGCTAGGGTTTGAAAATTAGTGAGGTCTGAGATGGGTATAAGGTTAAGAATTGTGCTATAATACTGCCTATACAAATATACACTCAATCTTTAAAAGAGACAAGTGATGCAAATGTTTGTGAAAAATTTTCTTTCTGTTTTGGAGGGATGAACACTGTTAAATCATAGGCTACCATATTTGTTACATCAAGTTCAAGGGGTGAATAATTTTATCAGTTGTTTATTAATCATACAACAATAAATATGACTATTATGGTTTTAATTAATAATCATTGCTATATATATTATAACTGTCTAGTTCTTTTATGATTTTTTTTAGTAGTTACATTTTCACACTGAATTACATTGCATATAGATTTATTTATGGCTATTGTTTGCATAGAGTATTTCATTTCATTCGGTTACCTACTTTTTCTAGAGATCAGATATAGTGTTAGTGTTAAAACAGCCTATAGTGTTAAATACTACTGTTTTTGACAACATTGATAATGTTTCTGACAGATAATATTATTACATTTTTGGAGTTTGCAGAGTCAAAACTAATCAAGTCAGTTTTCAGGGATGCAATCTGGACCGTTTAAAATATCAAATTCAGGATCGTATAAATGACATGTAAGTTTTGGTTTTGATTAAAATGTGCTCTGATTTCGGAGTTGCAGTGAAAAAGCCTTGTGTCATCTCACTCCACAATTATTAATGAATAACGTCTGTCTGCTGAGCCCTTATAGCCCTTTTATAGTATAAAGTGCGGCTGTCGACGTTTAAATCAGCACCAGTATGGCATTATTTTAATGACAAACACCATACACCAGCAGTGTGTGTTTAGTAACGTTGTGTTGACTGATTGGATGCAGTGCATGCACACGTGTGCTTGTTTATTAAAAACTTAGCCAGTGCCATTTATGTTTGAAACCCACAAAAATTACCCAAAGCGAGCCCAAATTTTGTCTACCCGCCCAAGCCAATTTTTACCCGCACAATCAAATTCAAAACTGCCTAATTGGGCTGAAACTCGCCCAATCTGGCAACACTGGTCTCCTGCTAAGTGTAAGACTACTGACACCTAGTGGTTAGTTTTAGTACTAGCAGATACAAATACTTTCTATAACTAAATTACCAATAATACAAGATTTTCAGAACTTTATTTTCCCCGATGCTTACGCGAGCCTGTGAAATTAGGCGTTTTAAACTTTAAAATAGCTTTTAAAAACCAGGAAAGTTCCTCCTGCCACACCAGAATCTCTGCTGTATATGGATGCCTGTCCACAGGGGTTTTCCAGTGTTTTGGAGCCAGGGAGCCCTTGCAGAGAAGATTTTTCAAGGACACCCTCATGATTACAATAGTTTATTGTGGATAGGAGTATAATGAACATAATGATTGATTTATTTATTGTTTTAAATGGTCCCCATTTTATATGATTGGTTTAATAATACAGCACAATAGTTTGTTCAGAAACACAGAAGGTTGTTCAATGGTTTATATCTTCAGAATGTCACTTTACAGTGACACTTTACAGTTTACTATTGTACAGTTCTAAAATTAACAGAGGTGCCAAATGTGGTTTAGTGTTCGTGCACACACTTACTACTTGGAAAGAAAATGAAACCGAAAGTAAAATGGAACCGCTCTGACGGGCTGACGTCGGAGCTCTGTACACGCACAACTACGTCACACGCACGTTGACGAGACTAAGAAACTTATATAAACACTATTTTATAATATATAAACACTTTTTATCTTCCTTCACTTCGAATCGTTAAAATGTTTGTTTTCTATTTGTCAGAACAAATAGAAAACGACAAAGACAATTATAAAGACGTTGAAAAGGCATAGATGGCTATGGGTCTGTATGTTATCTCAGAAACACTGTTCGCTGAATTTAAATCGGGGGATTTTGTAAACAATGTTTACTGAAGGCTGACCGTTTACTCCTACGCCGGGCCTTCAACTCATCTACCAACATTCTGCAGAATCTGCACACCATAAACCTTCTGTGCCTGTTTGTAACAAGAGAATCCTTGGTTGGAAATTGTGGCATTGTAAAGGTTTGTTGCAATGGCTTCCCCTCAGCACACACAGCTGCGTCTCTGTAAAATCCTGGAGGGGGCACTGAGGAACCAACTAAGTTCTGAAACTACCATCCGTCCTCTTAATGGAAAAAAATGGGCAGTACTTCTTCTGATAAAAAAAAGTTACAAAAAATAAAAAATAACCGTGAAACAGTTACTAATAAATAAATATAGCAACATTTTACATGTTTTAAAACAATAAGTCATTTAATCCATGCAACAAAAGTTTGGCCTTTCTATGAAAAAAACAGTAGGTCTCTCTTTGCACAAATATTTAACTCTTTTGCCTTTGCCAAGTTCTTGAACTGTCAAATACTTTTAATGGTTATGTTATTGATATGTCACACAGAAAAGATGTGCTATGAAAGCTATGGTGCTGTGTTTCCTCTACATTTATTTATAATTCAAAATGACTGAGGATGGACCAACTGATGCTTGATACTCACCTGGTTCCGATTTGTATTTTGAATCAAAAGTAACTGAATGCCTTTGTATGTGCAACATTAATTTGATTTTTGTACCATTCTGCATGATGCCGGATAGGAAGATAATGTTTCTAACATCATATAACCTCAGGGACTGGTCGGATTTCTTGCTCCATTTTGAAATGATGGATGCCCATTTCCTTTTCTAATGGTGGAGCAGCTTACTAAGTACCTTTAAAACCACCAAATTAAATGATATTTTAATGAATCTGTAAATCAAATCAAATCTAGGCATCAGAAGAAGTACAAAGGAAAATGTATGGAGAATTGAGGGAAGCAGAATGATGAGAACAAATCAAAAAGTATAGTGCAGTATACTCTTAGAAGAAAAGGTTAAAAAATGAACCTTTTGAGGTTCCTGTAGATTGCAACTGTGGGGGAACCTTAAAGGTTCATTTTTTAACCTTTTTGAAAAGGTTCTAATTGGAACCTTCACTTAATGGTGCATTAATGACCCCCATCAGTTCCTTTATGAACCCTTTTCTAGATACCAATAACATTGTTGTTATTGTTGTTGTTGTTATTATTATTATTATTATACACTACTAATCCAATGTCACTATAAACACAGAACACCATGATTGTCCATAAACTTTTAAATACATAAATATGTATTACAAACTGAAAAAATATCTCCCCCAGCTGCTGTTCTTTGGCTCTCAATGATCTCTGTTTGTGCCTCAAGACTCTGTCTGTGACTCTTACCCCAACTGACCTTGACCTCTTTTGATACAAATCTTGACCAGATAGATCCTCCATCTACAAAATAGACAAATAAACATATACATGAAACATTCTCACAGGATAATAGAAATGTAAGTATTAAAGTGTCACATTATTTTTAGCAAACCTACCTCTACAATGGTTGCAATATTTTTTGATGGACTCCTGGAAAATGATCTCTTTTCTTACTTTACTGAACATGCAGCAAATGTAAGTTTTTCTTCAACATTAATCAAAGGTGTTCTTTCTTTCTTATTATTTGTTTTTAAGCACATCCTCTGCCAGTCTTTTGTCTCAAGAACTGGTATTTGGTAACAAGGGCTGAAGACAGCTTGTGTTCACCTGTTGCATACCTGAAAATAGAGAAAAACTGTTTTATGTATATGCGCATTTAATTAAACAGAGCTTGAATTGTTTTTGATACAGAAAACCTCTGGTCTAAAGTCTTTTTATTATTATTATTATATTTTTTTTTTGCTACAAATAAGCAATATGTAGTCTTGAGATGGATCCAGGTGGAATATCAACAGGAATTCCTACAAAAAAAGTTCACAGAAAGGTGCATATTAGTATGGTAAAAGCAACTCAATGATTTGCAAAGATAACAGTATAGTTCAGCTAAACATACTGTATGTAGACACCTGACCTAACCATCACAACTGAGCATCCCATTAAAAATGGGAATGCAATAAAGTTGCATTGGAATAACAACCAAATAAATAAATAAAAGAAAATGTCAAAGTCACTAAGTTCTTCCGTACATTCCATTAAATAATTTTAATAGTAAATAATAATTCGTGAATGTGTCCACATATATTTTTAAAAAGTTGTAGAATAGTAACTTACTCGTGGTGTCTGTGGTCTTGCTGGCATCTCAGTATTTAGGTTTTCTTGTAATCTTATAAATTTAACTCCATCCTTCATTTTTTGGGAATATTTAAGCTTTCGTAGTCTTAGTTAGATTCATTAAAGTGTCTCCATCAATTTCAGTATTTGTTAAAACAATAGAAGTCATAAAATTATATTTATAAAGTTAGAGTTAGAAAGGCAGTTATAAAGTACATACAAACAGTGTTATTTTAATTTGACATACTACCTTTATATAGGGACAATGGTGTCTCTTCTGAGGATTGATGATAATAGCGTCCTGCTGTCGTCCAGGTTCAGTTCCTCAGGAATGAAGTAGCAGTAAATTAACAAGCAATCAGTGTAGTTCACAGCGCCCTCTGCTGGTGAAAATAATCAATACACGAGTGCTCTGGTAACAGGCAGGCTAAAATCTTGAAATAAAACAAAAATCTTGAAATAAAACATCTGAGAAAAGGTCTTGAGGTGTTTTAAAATTAAAATTAAATTAAATTAAATTTATGCATTTAGCAGACGCTTTTATCCAAAGCGACTTACAGTGCATTTAGGCTATCAATTTTTATATATCATGTGTTCCCGGGTAATCGAACCCCCAACCTTGCACTTGCTTGCTTGCTAGCGCAGTGCTCTATTAGTGCTCTAATATTGTGGCCACATTAACATCTTGTGTGCTTAATTCTGTGGCACATCGTCATTTATTCATTATGTAACACACAGTTATGTCATTAGCTAGGTGTTATTTTCATAGCTTTTCAAAAAGGTCATGGTTCATTTGATGTCTCACCTCAGATATTCGTGCTGCTCCACTCAATGCCGCTGTTTGCTCTAGGGGTGGGCGGATCGATCTAAATATTGATAGTATCGATGCCAACCCTGGTATTGGTAACGGATCGATACAATTGTAATTGAATCAATATTTTAATTTACATATATCTCATCCACGTTCATTATAATTTGCTCATGTCTTTTACCTCTACAATCCTGAACAAACACTGCTTTCTCATCCTGGCCAGGCGGCAAGGAAGTCGACCGGAAGTTGAAGTCGGCCGTGTGCCGCCATCTTGTAGCAGAACTTCACTTGCGTTAGCATTCCCATTGAGTCCCATTCATTTTGGCGTCACTTTGACAGCGAATAACATTACATCTGAGGCATTTAAAGACTCCGTTTGTCCATTATTTATTTCTAAAGATACACGACAATGTATAAAGGGCTCCATTACCTTCTATGTACATTATAGCCCCGTAGAAACAGTTTTTGTAAAAATAGGCTAACGATTGCGTCATAACCACTCGACTCTCTGGCGTTACATTTTAAAATACTATACAAAATAATTAATCAGAATACTTACCCCTGCTCACTCATAACAAAGAACTCCCCGCTCAAGCTCGCCGTCTCTGCAAGATTAATGATGGCAGTTTGCACGCACAGCTACTAGAAGATTTACATCTGTCAGACAGGTTGCTGACGTCGTCAAGCTTCGTTTGAGTCTGCGCGTCAGAAACGGAAGTGCTAAAAAACGCTATAAATGGGCTTCACTTGAGTTCCAATGGGGTCGCTGTGTCCATTTCTTTTACTGTCTATGATCTTGGCCCACATTGCTACTCCTCCCCCTCCTGCTGCTCTGCTGTGATTCGTTGTTGTCGTCACGTGACTCACTGACACAACGTGCTGAGGAACAGTGAACAGAGTGAGCGAAGCTGATGGTAGTGGTGGTCGATACTGTAAATTTGGTCTCGTTCTTTGTTTGTTCTTCAGAAATAATTGTGTGCACTTTATTTCATTTGCTTTTAAAACCAGAAAAAAGGGAGAGATTTTTTTAATTCTTTATTTATTTTATGTTAAAAGGCTGTAAAGAATTAATTCTACAGTGCCTAATAACTAATAATTTTGTGGACTTCAATACATTAATACAAAATATTGCCCTAAATAATTGAACATTAATTCACCTCAGAAATAATGACATAAATAATTTTTTTTTTTTTTAAGTATCGTATTGGTATCGGTATCGGCAATACTGACCCTGTATGTATTTGGTATCGGATCGCCCACCACTAGTTTGTGCTTAACGTTTTTTCCACGCGATCTCTGATCTGCGCATAACAGATTCAGTGCTTTGCGTTGCGTTACGTATTAAGCTCAGAAACCTTCGCCCTGGTTTAAATGCATATGTTTTGAGCATTTTTATTCTCAAAATCAAAACAATATCGTAATAATAAAAGTAATAATGATGATGATGATAATGATAATAATAAA
This sequence comes from Carassius auratus, assembly GCF_003368295.1. Taxonomy (NCBI): domain Eukaryota; kingdom Metazoa; phylum Chordata; class Actinopteri; order Cypriniformes; family Cyprinidae; genus Carassius; species Carassius auratus. The sequence continues at coordinate 33,171,982 of NC_039274.1, forward strand.
ACAATTACTAATAAGAAAGAAAGAAAAATAGATAGAAAGAAAGAAAGAAAGAAAGAAAGAAAGCAAGAAAGAAAGAAAGAAAGTTTGTTTTTGGGGATAAGAGTTTCACTTCACCCTCTCCATTTAACACAGAATAGCTTCTGGTTCATTTATGAACATAAAACTGAACTTAGTTTTTTGTGATTTTTATTTGTGTTCTAAAAATTGACAACAACATGGCGCACTAAAGATTATTGTGCAATTTAGAGATATGTGAGGCGGTCACGAGTACAGACGAAACACACTGTATCAACAATGTTGCCACAACTGCATCTGACATCGCAACGAGTAAATGAATAAGAGTAAATGATGCTGAGTGTGTAAATTAATAATTTACTAATGTAACAGTTAAGCAAATCGTGTTCTAACTGTACTCATAGTCTTTACATTACATCTTAGAAAAAAGGTTCATGAAAGAACCTTAAATATGCTAGGTTCTAATATGAACCTTTTACCAAAGCAAAGGTTCTTAAAATAACTGCCAAATAACCAGTGGATCATTATAGAACCTTTAAGTTCAACTTTGAACCTTTTTGATAGCTAGAAGTTAATTTTTGCACTTAAAGGTTCTTTGAACTCTAAAGGTTCAATCTCTTCTAAGAGTGATATATGTTTAGGTTTTACAAGAATGGAGAGGGAGAGGAATACTGTACAATTAAAAATGAGCTGGGGAACTATTAGATTAGAAAGGGGTTTATGTGTAGATAACAACCGGCTAGATGCTACTTAAGTAATAATTAGAAAACTAAATATTGATTTAAGTTGAAATATTTCAACGCAGAGCTCCTGTGAACACAGACGGACATTTAAGGGATACGGTTTTTACAGAACATTTCACCACATAAATAATTAAGGCAATAAAACAATTATTGTATCAAATCTCACCAGTTTGTTAGTTCTATTATAATCCGTTACAGTGTACAAAAAAAATCGTAGGATGACATGATTAAACAATTGTACACCATTTTGAATCTGAGTTTTAATACTTTATTAGCTAAACAAACGCAAAGCTTCCACCAAGAAAATCTGTTCCTAGAAAGAGTACAGCGCCGACTTCAGTTACCCGGATGAGCCTGTGTTATCAGCTTTTACCAGCTGTTATCGAGCAATAACATACCTCGGAATGTCACGACTGTCCAATCAGAATCAAGTATTCCACAGAGCCATGTAATAATAACAATTGATTAAATTATTACAATTTAACATGTATTTAAATAACTACATTATGTGTATATTTACTTTTGAGTTGAATACATAATTAATTAACAAATATGTAGTAAAATGTTTCGATCATTGGGGTGTGGGGCAGGCACCCCATCCACAAACCCACCCCTTCATCTATTACCAGCAGCAGCCTCAACCATGTGGGCTTTTGCCGCTGGGCCTCTGAGACCTGTGATGAGCAGCACCCCTCACAGCATCCTCTGAGCACCTGCTGCCTCTGCACACAGAGTGCCTGCTTTACACAACATCAGTGCTCTGAGATTTCAACTATTAGATTCTTTCGCATTTTATATGAATAAATCATTTAAAAATACAATTCTGTCTGTGGCAAAATTTCTACTTGCATATAGTTCTTGTACAGCATGTATTATTTTCATTAGAAGTAGTTTGCTATGGCCACAGACTGTTCATTATTGGTCTCAAGTCTCAAGTCATTTCAAGATTTCACTGCTGCAATCTGCAACGAGACACAGACATATGAAGCAGAGCTGAATCCAATTTTTTTTCATGTTCTGACATGAACACAAACACAGGACTAACCTTTGAGGTAGCCAGTCAACCGACATACTGTATTTGTTGACATACCTAGAATCACACGACATATTTGAACTAAAAACTTGCATATAATGGACCAAATAGACATTTAGTCGTCTAATACATTTCAAAGTCACCATAATTTTTACATAATGTTAGAATGCTTTTATGTTTAATGAGATGCCTGTTTGTTTTTGTTGAGTAAAACAAAATAATACAGGTTTGAAAAGAAGGTGAGTAAATGATGACAGAATTTACATTTTGGTGAACTATCCATTTAAATGGAATTAACACTGTAAGTCAATCTGTGGAAAATATCTGTGCATAGTGGATTCAGTAGCTGAATGTGTTTTAGGAGAGCGGTATAGATTGTAAATAATATATAGTATTAAAACAAATCAATTCAAAAAGTGCGATTTCTGTGCTTGTATCTTCAAGGAAAAAAAACAACTCTCTTGTTTCGACCATTTTGCCCAGGCTGCATTTTTTTCTCAAAAACAAGCAATTTCTCAGAGCTTATCTTGATTTATCCAGACTGGACCTCTCCCACTCTCTGCACACATTTCCTGTCTATCCACTCTCTTTCTCCCAAGCAGCAGAGGACAATGTGCATAAGAATCTGTGGGAGTGACAGCCTTTGAATGCTCATTTCCTGAGAATAATGGATGGTATGATGGCTCAACTCCAAACTGAAAAAGTGAAAAGCCACAAACGGTAGACCATTATTAGCCTGCAAACACAAACCGAAACCGTGTTAAGTGTGTGTGTGTTGGGTGTGTGTGTATACCTACCATATTTTGGGGACAAATTTGTACCCAAGAGTGAGCTAAACCTAACAAAATCTCAAAAATACTTCCTTTGGGGACTTCCTCATTTGTTAAACTGGTTTAAAATAGAATATACAATGTTTGTTTTTGTTTTTTTGTAAATACAAATGCATAAGGTTTTCTGTAAGGGGTAGGTTTAGGTGTAGGGTTGGTGTAGGGCAGGGGTAGGCAAGTTCGGTCCTAGAGAGCCGCAGTCCTGCAGAGTTCAGCTCTAACCCTGAAAAAAACCTTTACCTAGATGTAGCCTTAGTAATCCTGTAGACGTTGATGAGCTTGTTCATGTGTGTTTGATAAGGGTTGAAGCTGAACTCTGCAGGACTGCAGCTCTTTAGGACCGAACTTCCCTACCCCTGGTGTAGGGCAATATCACATACAGTTTGTACAGAATAAAAACCATTGCACCTATGGAATGTTGCCATTTAGATAAGTAAACGTATGTGTGTGTGTGTGTGTGTGTGTGTGTTTTGGGGACAAATAGCACAAACAGTTTGTACAGTATGAAAACAATTATGCCTATGGATAGCTAAGTAAACGTGTGTTAGTGTGTGTGTATGTGTGTGTGAATGTCCAGATTTAGATAGCGATGTAAACATGTTTTTGTTTGTGGCTATGTGTGTGTTAGTTTTGTGGTTAAAGTGATTCTAAAAGGATGGTGCTGTGCAAGTACTAATTTCGTTTGTAGTCTGAGAAGTAGTCCGGCATAAATATAAATTCTAGGTAAAATAGAGCATCACAGTCCCGACCACAGCCCAAGAGAGCTCTGGTACCAGAAGTAAATTTCCCATTCATTTCTCCCATTGACTTTCGGAAAAATCCGTATCTAAAGAGTTTTAGAGCATGTGTGAGGATAACCAGCTACGGCTGAACTTATAAGCATAAAACATATCATTTCGAATGAAAAAATTAAGAGAAAATCCAAAAAAAGTCAAAGGTACAAGACTGTGTACATATTTTCATTTCGAGCGCAGGAACTACTCATCCCATAAACCACCGCGCCTCATTGAATTCGACTGAAGCCTCAACCGCGAACGAGGCAACGAGCCTTTTGAGCGACTTCCAAATCTGATGACGGCCGCCCGCGCAAACTTTTTCTCCAGTGAATTTAATTTTATATAGTGAATTTACAATCGTGTAAATAAATAGTGTTTCATATAAGTATTGTGTATTGATTTTTATATTTATCATCGTGTATTTTATATTGTGTGTGTGTGTGTGTGTGTGTGTGTGTGTGTGTGTGTGTGTGTGTGTGTGTGTGTGTGTGTGTGTATGAAAGCGGTTAACAATAACGTCAGCAACATGGTGCATTGCTTTGTACCTGACTGCAATCACCGCTCAGTCGTCAACACATGTCGTTGTATTTATTTTTTTATTAATGATCTTCAGTCTTCACGGACCTTCGCGGGGTTTAACCAGACGGTTACACGAGCTCCACCAATCAGATGCATCACTGTGGGATTGTGGGTAATGAAGTACTTAGCCAAGACATCGCGAATAAAAGGCATTTATATCAAAACAGGGTTAGTGCCCCATGATCCTTTTGCGTTTATATGAGCATATACTATCGCTTAGTACAGCTGTAGCTGGTTTTAAGTCTACCATGTATGGTTACGTTTTTATGGCTAATACCCAAAATGTCAATGCAGAAATTGCATTGAATTTTTACTTCCAGCACCAGCTGTGGGCAGGACTGTGATGCTCTATATGTCGTGGGTTACAGGAACTTCCCCCACTGCCTTGAGGTTAGTAGACTGATAGGAAGTTGTCCTACAATTCAAAGTGCAGAAGTGAAACTTCTGCTTCACATGAAACGAAACTATGTACTGTTTAAGTTGTTGAACTGTTCAAACTGCTCAAATGATACAGATGTAAAGCAGGACAGTGATTGTTCATAGTTTGCCTCTGACAGTTTGTAAAAGCCATTCTAGTTCTTCGTGATTAATTTACTATACTGAGCTTTATTTTTTTGTTCAGGAGGCAGAATGCATTCTCTGTGTTGTGGTGATCTTAATCTTTTGCATGTCGCTTACACAGCCAAATCTCTCAACCATAACCAACTGAGTGTGTGTGTGTGTGTGTGTTTGTGTTTGTACTTATTTCAACACTGCTATCAATGCACATTCTATCATGCTTGGAGTAAATAGATTTATTAAGTTTCAGTTACTTTCCTAAAGCAATTACTTTATTTGAATAGTTTAGTTTCTTCATATCATTAATGTACATTGGGATGTTTTGTGTCATATCAAATGCTATTTTCTTTTTTATTGATCATTTTAGTGTTGTGTGTTACAATGGTGTTTTGTCTATGTGTTTATGACCATGTGCACCATCTATAAATGGGTACTGGTCAAGTTTTATTGACAGGTGGTGATCTTATGTGTCTTTAGAAAACAAGTCAGTTCAAAAATCGCAATTTCTGTGCTTGTATCTTCAAGAAAAACACGACTCTTGTTTCGTCCAAATCTCAAAATCAAAATCAAAATATTTGTAAAGTAAATTTGAGGTAAAACGAGATTTTAATCGTTCTAGATTGGAATCTTTAGATTATATCACTTAAAACATATCGCTATAAATTATATTATACATGTATAAACATCTATTATATTAAATGAAATACCTTATTCAGGGCATTACTAAATAAAAACAAATGAAAGTTTTATCATATGTGTATTTTTTAAAAGTCTTTTTCCATCTAAACAAACATCTGAAAACAGAGCTTGATCCATGAGATCATCAAGAGAAAGTAAACATTTTCACAATACCTGTAGGCCTCTGTGGCAAAGCCTCAGTACTTGGAACTCACTACATATTTATAAACGTTTAAAGAATTTTGCAGTAATGGGGAAGCTTTTTTTCATTAGCATAAATAGAGTCAAACAGGATGTGAACAACCAGAGAACTTTTGCCTGGGCAACATAGCACTGCATTCTCAGCACATGCTAAGATTAATGTTTGTAACAATTTACTACAAGTTTTGCAAATATGCAAAGTATGTTGCAGCTGTGAAATACCATATTCAGAATTCAAGAGTCTTTTATTTGCATTTTGTGTACATGACTTTTATATAGAAATACACAAATGAATATGAATATGAAAATAGATGGTGTCACAAGTTTTGGTCTTGTTTTCACACCTAAGATTAAGAAGAGTAAGCACTTGCGCAAATATAATCAAACAAACATGGCAGAACAGGTTTTATAATTACCTTATTTTATCATTGAAATGTTCCATCTAATACAAAACTGAATGATTGTAAACCTGTATTTGTACTATAACATATTGAAGCAACAAAGATCTGTTTTTCATGTAACATATGTCTATGCTGTGCTTATTTTTTGTAATTTTTATCAGAATGAAAAAAGTGAGTTACAAATATCTGAGTATTGGTTGCAGAACATAAGAGAAAAACATTGCAAAAAAACAAACAAACAGTGAAGCATGAGTGAAGTGAAGTGACTTTGCTGTTTCCATATCACCACTAGGTAGAGAGGGCATCCGTTTTCACCACCTGCACCTACTTTTCACCCACACTACCAAGACTCACTGCAAAACTCTAACTGTGTATGATTTGCTGGGTGACTACAGCGCCAGAACGAGCACGAATCTTGATTTCTCGAGACATCTGACACCAGGCACAAGTATAACAGCAGCAGACAGTGCAAAGGTCATCACAGCAGGAACCCTGAGGAAGAAAGCGTTTTAATAATACCACTGAATTCATATATGTAAAACATTTTAGTATTAGTTTCTTAGTATTAGTTAAGTATGAACTGGTTTGACCAAAACAAGTTCTTATCCCTTTACCCACAACTGTGGGTGTTATCACTCTGCATGACATATTTCCTGTATTTGACCCAAATGTGCAAGAGAGTGTGAAGACAGCAATACTTCGCTCTTTAAAATAATCTTTAAAATGTCTGTTAAGTAGTCTCTTTGTAACAGACGAGATAATTTAATTGTGGTGCTTCTAATTAAGTGACAAAAATCAGTTGCAAATGTTTAAAAAAATATACATACCTCTGCACCAATAGAATATGCAGTACTTTATGTCTTACTATACCACATTTTTTGGTAATATATAATCAATTAACTTAAACTATAATTTCCCTTGATATTGCATAATTTCGAGGCATGTGAGATGATGAATATGATGGAATAAGGGATACACTTCATTTCTCCACACTGAAGTGGTATTAGAGAGAGAGTTGATTAAAGGTCCCTTCACACCAAGAAAAAATACTTCAAAGATAACTAGATTAATAAAGTTATGAACAAACTTTGAGGTTGACTTGAGAAATCCTAGCCTGAAAGTTTGAAGCTGTAATTGGTAAAAATAAAAATGGTTTCAATTTGAAAGTTTAGTTTTAGAAGACCTGGAAAACCTGCAGTATTTTTATTGGCATGTTATAGAGAATTGTAACATTGAAAAAGAATAATACGATAATAATGTCTGTCCACAATATTATGAAATAAATGCTTTAATAGATTATTAAAGACAATAACAATCCCCATATCTGCTGATTGGCTTCATCACTCTGTCTCCTCTCCACCAGTAAGCTGGTGTGTGGTGGGTGTTCTGGTGCAATATGGCTGCTGTCGCATCATCCAGGTGGATGCTGCAAACTGGTGGTGGATGAGGAGACACCCCCTGACTATATAAAGCGATTTGAGTGCCTAGAAAAGCGCTATATAAATGTAAGGAATTATTATTATTATTATTATTATTATTATGACATGTGTTTTTGAGTGTTATGTTGTATTTATTGTCTACTGGCCAGTACTGTACTCAGCTGTCAATTGAGCAACAAGATCACAGTGCATCTCAATTCTCACAAAGATGTGTCCTGTTTTCTTGGGTCCTTCTGAGTTCATTCCTTCAAAGTAACCTGTCAAGATAGGTCTCCACGAGAATGCACATTTGTTCTTTGCTTTCTTGGAATTGAGAAACAGCCTTCAGAAGAAGAAGAAATAGTCAATCTGAAAGTGATTCGGTGACATCGTTACTCTGTGCCAGTGTGGTTATAGATTTTTACTTTTAGAAAAAAAAATGTAAAACAAGATTTTTGTTGTAATAGTACTACTTATCGTCCTTAGTGTGAATGGGCCTAAAAAATAGCTAATTTTAAAAGAAAATGTTGAAACTAGTGCACACTTCAAAAAAGATACTAAAATCAAAGGTCAACTGAGGTTAACACATGATAAGTATACAACAGGCTAAGGTGAGATGATTACTGTAGGTCTTCTATTCCTGACATGATTTCCTTAAATAGCGTTGACGAGTACTGTGCGTTCACACCGCCGCTGTCGAGAGCGTCAAAAAACGCTCTGACCTGTCCTGCTCACAACGCTGCAGGAAGATCCGTGAGAGCTCTTACTCTCTGACACAGATCAAATTCTTGCATCAGTTCCCTCGATTTACTATTTAGTTCAGTTGATTTATAAATTGTGTGCACGATTTACTAATTAATTCCCTCGATTTTATAAATTGTGCGCACGATTTAGCAAATCAAGGGAACGCAATAGTAAATCGAGGGAACGCAATAGTAATCGTATGCACTTTTTAGCACATTGAGGGAATGAATTAATAAATCATGCACACAATTTATTTTTTTTTTCTTGCATGTCATGTGTAGGGTTCCGTATAATGTAAAAAGCACCGTAAAAATACTCTGATGCAAGTAAAACTTCTGCAATTAAAATGTTACTAAGCCCAAGTAAATATAATGAAGTATAAACATTACTTAATGTAAATATAATCAGGGAAATTAGTTTAAAAGTAAACTGGGAGTCTGGGACTACTGTACTATTATTTATTATATCATTAGATTACTATTCCTATATCGTTACTGCACATCAGCAACTCACCAGGAACATGAACAATCTCAGACACCTTGGTCCACGTATCATTTTTAGGTTTTTTTTATGTATTTTTTATGTCCCTTTACACAAACAGGGACACATCATAGATTATTGCAAACCCACCACAGCAATAATCAACCTGTCCTCTATTTTGCTTGAGAACTAATGTGGTCAGAGCTGCGTTCTCTGGAATCCTCTCAAGCGGTGGACCTCTACGTTCCGATTGGTTGCTGCCGAACTGCGTCATAGCTCATTACCATAAAGTTGCCCTGATTTCAACTCTTCACAACACTCTCAACGACCAGCAGGACAAATTCAAAACACTGTAAATATGTTGAGTCATTGTAGTAGTAATAAATGCCTGTTTTTGCCCCAAAAAGTTTCATGACCAGTAAATTTTATCATGTCAACGGCTATTGGCAGGTGTGGCAAAAAGTAAGTTTAGACCCTGGTTATACATGGCTAAAGACTAAAGTCATAGTGCACTTCAATCATTAATGAAGGTTTATAGTGCCTCTGACATAGATGAAATACTTCAGTGATTTTATTGTAAGCATTCAGGCTTTTATGTGGTTATGCTGTACTACCATAAAGTCAGGGCTATATGCTTACATTTTTTAGGAGCTCCTTCTGCCAGTAGGGTGTCGCTGTCTTTGCCGCTAAAATAAGTCATTCTAAATGTCTGATTCATTCAGGAATGAAGCAAGTGACTGTCTTTAGAAATGGGTCACGCAATCACTGATTCACCCAATTCATTCAAACGCAGATTCATTCACAACCAAAACACCGCTGTGTTTCTGAGATGCACAATGGCTTGGAACAATTTTTCATTGGCCAAATAGATCAAAACAGACAATATAGTGTTTAAAGAAGTGTTATATATAATCAATATCACATTTGCAATCGTGCTGATAATTAGGGAAAACTGCATTCTTATTTGTGTGCTTACTGAACTATATGGTTTTTAATTTGACTGTATTATTCAAGTATTTATGAGCTTTGATTGTATCACTTCGCAGCTCTGGCCCAAATATATTTTTAAAGACACAGGCAGTTTTTGAATTTCTAAATTGTGTGATTTCACTGGTTTTGAAACAACTGCCACTTCTCTTTGTCTTTCACTGGGAACCAACTTTACAAACATCTGTTCTTCTGTTTTTAAAAAAACAAGAAGTGGGTGAATTATATCGGGTGGAAATGGGGAAATGAAATCTCTCCTGGGGTTTTCACTTGTAGTTGTAGTAGTTAAAGCACTTATTAAAGAAAAAGATACAAATAAGTACAAATTCATTGAAATTCCTTGTATACAAGTTTTCAAGGACACTTTAGAGATTGGCATAACATAAGTCACAATGGGACCATTCACCAAAATATGAAACTTCTGTCATCATTTACTCACCCTCATGTTGTCCCAAACCTGTATGACTTGTTTTCTTCCGCAAAACACAAATTAACATATTTTGAACCAATGATGAACATTTTGAACCAATTATGTTCTGGACCCACATTAAAGCTGCAGTAGGTAACTTTTGTAAATATATATTTTTTACATATTTGTTAAACCTGTCATTATGTCCTAACAGTAGAATATGAGACAGATAATCTGTGAAAAAAATCAAGCTCCTCTGGCTCCTCCCAGTGGTCCTATTGCCATTTGCAGTTACGGACCGCTCCCGGTAAGAAATCAACCAATCAGAGCTGCGGCCCGAAACTTTGTTTATGTTCAAAATGTAGAAAAAGCGAGTACACCATGAATCCATTTTCCAAACCGTGTTTTTGGCTTGTCCTGAATTACTAGGGTGCACCTATAATAAGTGTTTATATTCGGACTATTTTAGATTGCTTCGGGGGAACCGCGGCGGAGTAACCTCGTACCTTTGTGATTCTTCATAGACATAAACAGAGAGAAGTAGTTCCAGCTACGATGTTCTTCCGCAAGACGCAAGCAGTTCTGTTTATTAACCGCTAGAGCGTCAAAAGTTCCCTACCGCAGCTTTAAATGGACATAAACAGTCAACTTATTTTTCAGTTTGTATTTCACAGATGACAATATAATACAGGTTTAGAACAAAATGAGAGTGAGTAAATGATGAAAGGATTATAATTTAGATTGTACACATGCAGCCAAACACCTGAGCCATAAATGCAATGTGACTAATGACGTCATGACAATGCTGTTTGGAGAACAGTAGCCTGCTTTTAGGAACCCTGTCTTTTTTTTTATAAATCACCCTTCTCTCAATTTCATGTGTGTATGAACTCACATTAATGTTATATTGTTCTCTCATTTTCTGACGCAGACAGCAGGAAACCAGCAGACAGCAGTCCAGCAAGGGCATGCAGAAACACCAGCCAAACTGAGATGCAGTCTGACACTGCATACAGGGGAAACACCAAAGGGCACAACAACCTGAAACACACAGGAGGGTTGATTTAGTTCTGGGCCTGCAGTAAATTTAAAGGTGAGCTCTTTTACACCTTCGTCCAAGTTGGAGGTTGAACAGATCTTGCTGGTGCTGCATTTTAGCATTTTCTAAAGTATTATCAATCTGATCTATCTATCTATCTGTCTGTCTCTCTCTCTCTCTCTGTGTGTGTGTGTGTGTGTGTGTGTGTGTGTGTGTGTCTCTAATATATATATATATATATATATATATATATATATATATATATATATATATATATATATATATATATATAAATATATATATATATATATATATATATATATATATATATATATATATATATATATATATATATATATACAAAAACACAAGTTTAGAACATGACATCTGAGACACACACACCCTGTGGTTTAGAAATAAAAGATATTCTAAAGTTAACTAGATGATATCATAAAGTTGACCTACATCAATTATAAATTTTTTCCAATTACATTTTGTGCTTTAACAAGAAGGTGTGCATACTTTTTGCAGTAATTCCCAGCGTTTACGCAGAAGTTATAGATTTCATAACATCAGAACAGGTTTGGAATCAGGCAGGATTTCCCATTCAAACAAGTTACAACAAAGAAAAGGGATCCGTGAAATTCATGGGTCAGTAGGTGACTTACAAGTGCCCATATCAGAACAGCAGTCACAGAGGCCTGTAGTCCAGGTACCAGATGAGACATGCTGGGTTGTCACAATAGTAGTAGATTGTACTGCCATGACTGTAAGGGACGGAGGGAGGAAGCAAGGGTTGGGGAGGGGATGTGGGGTGAAGGGAGAGAGAGAAAAGGAGATGAAGACTGTGAAATTTAAAGGGGTCATTTCATTTTTTCTTTCTCTTTGGAGTGTTAAAAACACTTCCAAAAGAGAAAACAATTAGAAATCAGTGGTTAAGTACCTACAACACTGTTCTGGAACAGTTCAACCCAATTATTCAGATGTGTGCAGCCCATTTTATGGAGAATGAGGACCGTTTCAAGGAGGAGTAGCTTACAATGACATTGTCTGTAAAGTGGGGCAATTCCAACTTTGCAAGGACAGTCTGGGGCATCTTGACTCACAGTCTGTAAGTATGTTTACATATTTACTAATGATTCAAACACAAGTTTTGAGCACTGTAGAGTAGCGCTTGTTGTTTGTCGTTTCTCCTATCACAAATGCAGACATGGTTTCAGGAATTCTGAAAATTACAATGCATTGGACAACTGGCCAATCAGAGCACACCTCATTTTTCAGAACTATGAGCTTTGTAAAAATCCTTGCATTTCAGAAAGGCAGGGCATAGAGAAACAATAATTTACAGTACTTGGAAAATAATGTGTTTTTGAACCTTAAACACCATAAACACATTGCATTACATCAAATAATGTTATTTTTGGCAACGTCATATGACCCCTTAATCATGCCTTATTTCAGGTTTAGAGGTGCCAACCTATTTGGAATGTGTTTTTTTTTTACAAATTTCTTCCGCACATTCTATATCCCATTGAAATGTAAACTGAATTCAGAGCTTGTCATTAACTCCCTTAAAAGCTATAGAGTTTTGAATGTGAAGGTTAAAGGTACAGTTAATTGTTTCCACAATGAGATTACTGAAGAGGAAAATAACTGGTTGGACAATTTAAGAGATAAAATAGGCCTACAACTTCATGAAAATGTATTCTACTCTTATATATAAGCATTAAGTAGCATATAAAGCGATCAGACTGTGATTATTGCCATAGTAAAATATTTCGATAATTAAACAATAGAGACTTAGCAGGGTCTCATAGAAATCTTTTCGCATTAAACACTCGATCATTTAAAGAAACAAATCCTTATTATGCAATTATTTAGTTAAATTTCGATGGCTTTTTGGTAAGATTTCTTAAGACAAATATAAACTAGATTGAAACATTTCGACATCTTAGTAAATAAACGAATGATTTACCTTGCTTTCAGTTGCTGTGGTGGTCTGCAGTGAAATGAAACCAAACTCGAAGGTCCTGCCACAAAAAAAAAAAAGAAAAAAAAAAAGTTTTTGCTTCAACTGCTTCAGCGGAAGGCGTGTCAACAATGTAGACAGTAACAAAGTATTTACTTGAGGTTTTTCTTCTTCTTCAGAACGCCTAGAAGTGATTTCCCAGCATATGTTTTTTTTTAACAGTGACCAGTTGCAAATGTGATATTTATACTACACTTCAATAAGTTCAGCATCTCGGTGTTTGACTTGAAGCATAGCACTGACTGTTCTGTGTATGACGTCAAAGTAGGCTACAACAAGAGCAATTAGAGAGCATTTTTGAAACTTTTGTTTTGATGTAATTTAATTATTGCTGTTTTGCTTATGTTGTTGTTTAACCATTGTTGCCGTTGTAAAGTTATATAGCTACAGTTATGTTGCTGGGTTTTAATTTAATCAAATGTGGATGAATAGCTTTACGTAGATGTGCGCACACACTATGGCAAGCCGTTTTAACATTTAATCTGTAAATCGCACTTGCATCTAATTAAATGTTACTAGTACTTATTTTTTAGATATTATTTTTTTTTCTATTAAGTACTAGTTCTTATTCATTAACTACTAGTGCTTACTGCTTATCCTTTTGGTACTAGTGTCTTTTGTAAAGTTACCAATACTTATTGAGTACTAGTAACAATAGAGTACTTAATCATTAGACACTAGTATATTTTCTGTAGAAAAGGCTGGCAATGTATATAGCCATTAAGGCCCTGGTATACTTCAAAATAAATAGAAGAACAAACTGATATGACGTAATTTCAAACAAAATCAGGCCAAAGTTCATTTTAAGTTCGTTTCGCCAGTTTGAAACAGCTCACCAAAGCAAACTTTCTGGGGGAGTCCATTTTGGCTCCTAAACACCTTTGAGCTTCCTTTGGTCCATGGCGGTTACGCAATTGGTGGGTGTGTTCTGGAACTAACCTTCTTTGACATGTAATTTTTTTTCCAGGGATACCTTTCTAATTTAACAGAGATATAGAACAGTATCTCCTAAATACACTGGAGTGACGAATAGCTGAGCTGGCACAAATATGTCCACACCTGTACAATGGTTGGCGGAGAGACATTAACGATTCAAAGAAAGCATTTAATTCCTAGAAAGATATTTCTACGAACTTGGGGCTGACGACCTGGAGCTATGCAAAAAGTGATGCAGAGAAACATTCCAGACAAGTTTTCTAAAGCCATGAAAAGAATGAAAGTGAAAGTGACATTCAACTACGTATGGTGACCCATACTCAGCATTCGTGCTCTGCATTTAACCCATCCAAAGTGCACACACACAAACCATAAACACACACCCAGAGCAGTGGGCAGCCATTTATGCTGAAAGGAAAGAGTTTAAAGATATAAGATAGCAAGTACCTAATACATGTGTTTCAAATAAATGTTACACCATACTGCTGCTGTTACTGTTGTCCTTTCAATAAGCGAATTTAAAGGCTATTCAATAAATGAAATACCAAACGAACATACAATAATAATCCTTTGTTTTTTATCAAAAGTAAATCATGACACCACATAAAATATAAAAAGGTTACAATTTATCCATTAAAAACAATAATTGAACACTAATAAAATAAAGTAACACACTGACACTATATATTTACATCTATATATTTATAATATTTTTTCCACATAATGCTAAAGTTTTCAGACAATGAGATACTTCCCATAAAGGACTGATTATGGAAACGGTATGGTTCTTTTGTATAGCAAACATGATACTTGTCTCTGAACTGCTGCTAATTATTATTCTTTTGTCTATAATATTCTGACCATTGGTGACCATCTCACACCTAGATTGTGACCATTTATAATTTCAGAGTTGTTGTGTTTAGGGCATACTTGCAAGCATCACAACACATGTTTATATTAATCTATATCCCGCCTCCAGCAGCGCGAGGGTGTTGGAATGTTCGAAAAACAGTATACCTGCTCAGCCTTTTTCGAACTTCTTTTTGCCCCCAAATGAAGAACGAAAAATACCTTTGTTTGAAGTATACCGGGGCCATTAGTGCCCCCTTGTGACTTTAAGAGGTTTTGCACTGATGACTTAGCATTTCCCTTTAACAATCCATGATTTAAAGGGGTCATATGATATGAGTTCAAATTTTCCTTTCTTTTTGGGATGTTACAAGCTCTTGGTGAATAAAATTAAATTTGTAAAGTTTCAAAGTCTCAAATCCAAAGAGATATTCTTTATAAAAGTTAACACTCATCCATAGCCCCCTGAAATGACTCGTTCTGACACGCCCCCACATATCTATGTCAGTATGTAGGAATATTTGCATAATGCCACCCTGATGTACATGAAAAGAAAGTATTGTAGTATTGTTGTTGCTGCTGCTACCCTGTTGTATAGACGCTGTGTGTTTCAATGTGAAAGCGAAACTATGTTTGGCCCTCCAAAAGAGGACGTGATCCGCTTCTTCATGCCTGAGGCTGATCCGTGCTGGTCGCTGAGGAAATACATCAACTTTGCACTGTGGACCACTGAATCACATGAGGTTGCTGCAAGACCAAGGTACGCTCCTTCATATAATCTGCCTGCTGCACTGTTCTCAAGCCACCCGCCTCTGCTCATTCAAGCCGGCCACGGCTCACTCTAGGCCCCTGGCTTCTGCTCACTCAAAACGCTGTGCTGTTTTGTTGAGAAAGTGAAACTACTTCGTTTTTGCCTTATAAAAGAAAACACAACTAGTAATCATGTTTATATCAGGTTTATAATGGGTTTTATGTTTTTGTCTAATCGCTCTGGCTGCACAAGGCATCACAATATGTTAAGCGGCATAACATTCATTTCCATCACATGATTGAGACATTCGGCCAATCACACTGCACTGGATATCTGGCAAATCACTGCACACCTCACTTTTCAGATAGATGAGCCTTGTGAAAATCGATGTGTTTCAGAAGGTAGAGGAGAAACAATAATGTACAGTATGTGGAAACCCTTAACCTAAAACCGCATAAACATATTTAATTACACCAAATACACAAAATAATGTTATTTTTTATGGCATCATATGACCCCTTTAATAGTACTAACAGGACACAATTCAGAGCATTGACATTATTCGCTGTTGTTGTTTTTCTATTTAGTGCGTTCATATACAAGTGAGTGATTGTTGCTGTATTTGAAGGCATAATTTTGTGTTATTGCTAGTTGCTAATTATAATTGTGCATGTGCGATTTTTACATTTTACAATTTACGCATTGTGTATTGCATCATCCATATGGCACCAGTGTACACATATGAGAGATGGTTAAATAACAATATCGGTGTATAATACTGTAAACTTAAAGTCACTTTGAGTATGTGTATAGTATTATTTACTGAATAAGTGGGATGTTTGTGGTATTTAAGCCATATTTATCTGTTCTTCCTAGCTCACGTGTCAGAGAAAGTGATGCCATTTTCACAAGTGCTAATCTAGTCTGTACATGTCTGAATCGATCATTAAATCACTAATTTGCCACTATGCCATATTGCTATTATGTTTAAATATAAATATATTATGTATAAGTAACAGAGTGAGTTTATATTTCATTACTAACAGGTTATTGTAATTTCTGTTCGTTTAGAACCACTCATACTAATCTACTCTCCAAACTACTCTGTACTAATCTGCATGTTCTCTGCTACCTGTAATCCAGTTGTTCAAGGACTGTAAACCCTCTACAATTCTTAAACCATTTAAGGATACGTCCCACCCCCCAAGGAGCAGCTTCTAGATGATCCTCTGAAAAAACAACAAAAACAAAACAAGGAGACCAGGAGGGAGGTGGAATGGTGGAGGGTCAGGGGGAGGCATGGGGGGCTAGGTCCATTGAGGGGAACAGGAACAGGAAGTGATGGCCTAGCAGGCAGTCAGGGTGGATCAGACAGTTCAGGAAACCAGGGTGGAGCAGGCAGAGCTGGAGCTCACCAGGGTGGCGCAGGTGGAACTGGAGCCCACCGGGGCATTTGTTATGATTGATGATCAGATTACTTTCTCAGACCACATTGCTAATACTGTCCGATCCTGCAGATTTGCTTTATTCATCATCAAGAAGATCAGGCCCTTTATTTCAGAACATGCTGTACAACTTCTTGTTCAAGCTCTTGTTCTGTGGCTGGACTATTGCAATGCTAACTTGGCAGGTCTTCCAGCCAGTTCTATCAAACCTTTACAATTAATCCAGAACGCAGCAGCAAGATAAATTTTTAATGAGCCGAAAAGAATACACGTTACACCTCTGTTTATCAATTTGCAATGGCTACTAGATGCTCGCATAAAATTCAAGGCATTGATGTTTACCTACAAAACTACCACTGGCTCTTGCACCCATTTACCTAAATGTATTACTTTTAGACCGCAGTTTGCAGATGCCCATTTCCACTTCCATGGCATTGGAGAAGCAGTTGCGCGTAAAATGCAGTTTGCACATTCCGGGAACTCACGAGCTTCCAGGCCAAGTGCATGCAACCACTCTCGCCTATTTCAAGTCTGCTGGACTGCTGTTGCAACCAGCAACACACCTACGTACCATCCTGACCACTGTAAATAAATTTATGCTAACTTGAAACTATCCTAACTGATGCAATACTATGCTTCTAACAATTCTAATGTTACACTAACAACTATGCTAATTAACTACAAAGGCTACACTAAATAATCTAAATAACTATATAAATGCTATGCTGAATAGGTGCTAGAATACTCTATCCTGATCATTTTCAATACTCGCAATTCCAACTCCTGTAAATCCTATAGTGATTTTGATGGAACAAGATGGTTTTATATTGATCCTACCAAGGGCGTGGTGAGCTGGAAACTGCTTACGTCACCTGCCACTGCTTACTTCACGTACTACCGCAAACATCCAATAGGAAAAATCAACTGCAGTAGACACCATTTAACCTGAAGAGGGCAGCACTCAGACATTTTTACACCATATATTGAAGAATTAAAACACTTTATACTCAAATGTCAAAAAGGTTACTTGAATCAATGAACAACATGAATAAAGCCCCATTCTTACAGATCATTAACTTAAAAAAATTGGTTTAGGGTTTAGTTACTCTTTAAATTATAATAATTTTATACAACAGTGTGTAGAGCTGTTTTTATTTCTTGAATTGATCTATTTTTGAATTTATCATGTGAGCCAGTGATTCAACAGTCCATTCACTTCTTTCGTTTCTCACTGAATCAGCAATTTTGAACAAATCATTTGAGTTGAATGATTCAATAAATAATTTATTAAAACAGGGATTTGCTGCCAGCTACGGGTGGTTTTATTGTCAGTTCTATGTGCCAGCACAAAAACACATTCAGCTAAACATTGTTAAATTAACAGTGTTGACCCAAATTCCTCCGTTTCAGGCCCAAGAAGGGGAAAAAAGCTTAAAAAGAATAGTTTGTTTTATAAGGCTACTTTTGTAATCATTGTGTAACATTAGCTATGGGACAAACCCCATAATGCCCCCTCCACCCCCCACCAAAGACAATAAATTGACCACACCATCCCACCTGAAATGTTTTTACAATTCAACTGCTGCTTATAGATTAAATGTTAAAACAGCTTTCCTTACACAAACTTGAGTTCATTACCATCCTGCTTTTGTGACTGTGTAGGGGGGTTCAATGAAATAGTTTTTTTATTTTTATTTGGTCAACTCACTTGTTTCACTATACGTCTGTAACATTCTAAAAGCTATATACTACAAGTCAGCAGGTGTAATATATTGTAGTAATGTATTTTTCTTTAATTATTATTATTATTTAAAAAGATATAATAAATTTACCAATCCAGCAAACTGGGAGAGGATCTAAAGGTCCTGAATTTATGTATTTAGCAGACATGCGACTTACATTCAGTCTAACAATTTTCTCTTAACATGTGTTCCCTGGGATTCAAACCCCAACCTTGTGCTTGTTAACGCAGTGCTCTACCACTTGAGCTACAGGAACACTATTTAAACATTTTAACATTTTAAAACTGAATTACTTGTTTTGGAAATTACTGACTGATTAAATATTGTCGCCTTGGTCACAAGCTGTGCCTGCCTCATGGTTTTACAAAAAAAAAAAAAAAATTAAATCATCAACTCTATCAGAAAACCACAAACAGAGTTCCCACAACAATTGTTTAACTTCAAATTCAAGGACCTTTCAAGGACTTTCCAGGTCCAATACCATCAAATTCAAGGGCTTAGTTCAAGGGATAGTTCACCCAAAAATCTAAATTAATAACTCACCCTCATGTCGTTCCAAACCCATGAGACCTCCGTTTATCTTCGGAACACAGTTTAAGATATTTTAGATTTAGTCCAAGAGCTCTGGGTTCCCCCACTGAAACCATCATCAAAGTAGTCCATGTGACATCAGAGGGTCAGTTAGAATTTTTTGAATCATCGAAAATACATTTTTGTCCAAAAATGGCAAAAACTACGACTTTATTCAGCATTGTCTTCTCTTCCATGTCTGTTGTGAGAGAGTTCAAAACAAAGCAGTTTGTGATCTGGTTCGCGAACGAATCATTCAATTTAACTGGATCTTTTTGAACCAGTTCACCAAATGGAACGGAATCGTTTTAAACAGTTCGCGTCTCCAATACGCATTAATCCATAAATGACTTATGCTGTTAACTTTTTTAATGTGGCTGACACTCCCTCTGAGTTAAAACAAACCAATATCCCGGAGTAATTCATGTACTCAAACAGTACACTGACTGAACTGCTGTGAAGAGAGAACTGAAGCCGAGCCGAGCCAGATAATGAACAAAACATTGACTCGTTCGAACTGGGCTTTAAAAAGCTTTCCTAACAGTGGCCCTCCTTCACAAAACTTAACATCTAGTATAGTTTAATCATAGACAGAATTCTAAATGTTTCAATACAAACATTTTAATCACATGTAGCCTTAATTAAGAGACATTTCAAACCTTTAACCCACGGCAGTTGTTTTCAACCTGTGATCTACGGTGGTATTGCAATTATTTTCTGTTCATTTCCAGTCCATTCTAGGGCTGTGCGATTAAAAGAAATTGTCATAAAATCACGATTTGAGTGTGCACGATTTCTAAATCACTTTATAGCGCGATTTACAGCGGCCCTGACCTCCCATAGTATGCTATCCGATCCAATCAGAATGCATTGCACCTAGCACGAGAACAGCAGAGACTGGGCATATGCTTTACTCCAGGTTCACACACTGTCTGTGATGCGCCTTTTTTCTGAGCCCATGTTAAAGCTGCAGTCGGTAACTTTTGACGCTCTAGCGGCTAATAAACAGAACTGCTTGCGTGTTGCGGAAGGACATTGTAGCCGGAGCTACTTCTCTCTGTTTATGTCTATGAAGAATCATAAAGGTACTGGGTTACTCCGCCACAGTACCCCCAAAGCAATCTAAAATAGTCCAAATATAAACACTTATTATAGGTGTACCCTAGTAATTCAGGACAGGCTAAAAACATGGTTTGGAAAATGGATTCATGGTGTATTCGCTTATTATATACATTTTGTATACTTTGAACACAAAAAAAAGTTACAGACCGCAGCTCTGATTGGTTGTTTCTTACCGGGAGCGGTGTATTTCTGCAAATGGCAATAGGACCACTGGGAGGAGCCAGAGGAGCTTGATTTTTTTACAGATTATCTGTCTCACATTCTACTGTCAGTACATAATGACAGGTTTTACAAATATGTAAAAAATAAATTTTTACAAAAGTTACCAACTGCAGCTTTAACCGATCAGAGCGTTCACACTGCAGGCGGTAAAAGGCTAGAAATAAAAACGTGCAAACATAATTAATATCTAACACATGAGCATAGAGAGAATTGTGAGTGCACAGGACGCAGTGAGAGGAGACACGTTTTAAGTACGCATACTCTCTCCGTGCAGAGCAGGGTGTATCTGAGCAAGTACGTCTTGTTTTGTGACAGAGCAAAGGAAATCTGCATGCGAACAGAGTGATTCACGCTCGTGCATTATTTTATTGTGCTTTTGCGTTATATTTATGCGCTTTCTCTGCTGACCACATACACATACTGTATACACACTGCAAACACCTGAGGCACCGCTACAATTGATGAGCTCTATGAACAATGCATGGCATTTAACAGTTTAAAAATAACCATAGAAGATAAAAAAAAAAGCGGGATTAAGTCAAGTCAGTGTTATTGCCAATTATTCCACATACAGAGAATTTAAATTGCATTACTCTCAGACCCTTGGTAAATACAGATAACACTTACGGTAAAACATTAAATACAGATAATAAAACAATAAAATATAAAGTACGTACAACTATACCAATATACAAATAGGTCATGTTAAAAAGAAAGAAAAGTAAAGCAGCACAAACCACATGGCAGATAAGAGTGCAAACCAGTGAAGTAAACATTGCATATTTTTGGCTAGTGCAAAAGAGCTTACTCATTCTGTGTTGTAAGTGTTATTTAGTAAGTGTCAATACTGAGGTAGTGAGCAGACCAATGCTGTACAAAGTGTCTGGTGCAGATCCCGGAGTGTTTGTGGGAGCTGATGGGGGGGGCGAGGTTTATAGTTCAGTGGTGCATGGAGAAAAGGGGGGGGGGCAGGTCTGGGGGGAGTTCAGCTTCCTGACAGCCTGATGAATGAAGCTGTCTTTCCTCCATGATGGCAGCAGGCTGAAGAAGCTGTGTGACGGGTGGGATCACCTGCGATGCAGAGAGCTTTACGGGTGAAACGGGTTCCATAAATGTTCTGGAGGGAGGGGAAAGAGACACCAACGGTCTTCTCAGCTGCTCTCACTATGCGTTGAAGAGTCTTCCGGCAGGATGCGTTGCAGGTGCCATACCACATTTTTTCTTCTAAAGTGGACCAGACCAGAGTTTGAGAACAGCACATGAGAAAAATTTGGGCCACATGATGTTCCAATCCAATGAATCTCTCTGTCCAATGTATTTCCTGTCGTTTGTGACTACAAGAGAATAAAAATGAAAATAACAAATGGTTTTAAAAATGTATCATATTAATGGGTTGGTAGTGACCAAGGTGAGCTTTGAATAACCCCCATGTTTTATAGAAATCATATAACATCAGTCACAGTGAAAACTTCATATTTAAAATAAACCTTACATTCCAAATACATGAATAACCACAAGAGGGACAAATGCTTTCTTTCTCCAATTCCCTTATTCTTGGAACTCTCTAATTACATGTTTAAGCTATAGCTAAAATATACACCTATACATATACACCTTTCGATTTCATCAAAAGTGGGACAATGAATAAAATCAAGTGATACCGGGGTAAAAGAGAGCAGGTGCTTTCATTCTTTTTCACAAGAAGGACCAAAAAAAGGAACATATAATTTGGTTTCCTCCTATTACGGAAGTTCTTTTTTTTTATGGTCTCCACACTATACGGTGTGTTTAACAACTGTGCCATTCTGTTTAGTACTATGTACCGTGTGTGTTTGTTGGAGGGAAATTTCCACCTGCAAAATACAAGCAAAAACAAGTAGGCATAAATATATGCATACTTAACATATTGATAAGATTTCCAGTAAAGGCAAATACAGACAGGAGCAAAACATGTGCATAAGACAAAAGCATCTGTTAAAAGATTTCCTTTGTTTGTTTTTTTAATGCCATAAGTGTGCAAATGGGAAATTAACAACGTAGGTGTACAGGATCAATTCAGAATAAATACTGTCATACTGAAGACAAGAACTAGTCTTGTTGAATACTGTCATACTGAAGACAAGAACAAGTCTTGTTGAATACTGTGATGAGGATGACCTCTAATGGTGAACTGGGGAGTAGTTATTCCAGAAATCAGGTTTATGTGACTTATGTTTATAAGTAATTAAGCGGATAAACTCAGCATTCAGCTCCGAAAACGGAGGTAAGTAGGTTATCAGGGCAAGCAACCATATCAACCTACTCTCTGAACATAACCTGGGCCGGAGTAAGTTATGTTTCAAGGTAAGTTTACCTCAGCGCTATATATATATATATATATATATATATATATATATATATATATATATATATATATATAGTAAATTATATTAGGCTACAATCGGCCACGCCCACTGGAGTGCCGTCATTACGTTGTGCTTATATATAGCTATATTATTCAAATATATTTTTTATTATTGTTATATTATTGTTTAATCTATTTTAGCGCATTTTTCACTTTTATTTTTTTATTTTTATTTTTTATTTTTATTTTTTTGCATAGGCCTAATTCTTGATGAGTTTGATTGACAGCAGTGTTAGCCAAGTGTTGTCCAGGCTGTTTTAAGGGGGTCCCGCATGGAAACTCATGCGTGTGCACCCATTCAGTTGAACTGCAATTTGCAGCTGTGTTAGAAAATGTCAGCAAAACAGCAGCAATGTGTAATTCTGTAAAAAACACTTTTACAAACACTCACTTTTACACTCGGGAACCAGTTCATTGTGTGAAGCCGTCAACACTAATGTCAGGCCGGTTATGAATGGCGGTGCCTAAAGAATTTAATACCAGCTGTTGCCAGTCGTCCTTACAAATGTATTTATAAACTGTGTGACTGACCCCAGCGATTAACTGTACAGGTTTTCTAATTTGTAAGCCTATTAATTTAAATAACGAAAAAAAAGAAAATGAAAAACATGACATTTCTGAATAAAATAATTGTATAGCCTAATTTGGTAATATCTAATTTATCCCTAGATACTGTTTTGCCCCCTTGCCAAATTATTATGAAAAAAAAAAAATTATTATTCAGATTTCGTAGTAATATTATGGTTAATTTTCGGAAGGGAACACGGAAACACTAAGATAATATTAAGGCAGATGCAGAGGTGAAATTATCATTAAAACATTTTATTAACTTATATGCTATCAACATCAAAAAAAAAAAAAAAAATTATATAATCACAGGACTATAATACATAGGTCCTACAGCACCAGGGGGGTGACTGACACCGATGGAGTTGGAGCCCAGGATGGAGCAGAGCAGCCACAGAACCAGGGTGACACAGAGGATGCGGAGGGCAAAGGCTCAGGCGACAAAGGTGGCGGTGGGGAGGTGTGCCTTACACCGCTCGCTCAGGCTGGTAATGTAGAACGCAGAGCGAGCATTGCAGGAAGTGTGTAAGGCACACCAGATCTAAAAAGTCCCTGGTATGGTCCTCCAGCGAATGGTCCTGTTGCCCTAGGCAAAGGAGTTGAACAGCATGGTAAATCATTTCAGGCAGGAGGAGAAAAAAAAGAAACAAAAGAAAAGAAAAGAGGAAAAGGAAAACGCTGCCAAACTGTACTCCCTTTTGTTGGTTTGCTTTTCTGTCCCGGTCTGGTGTGCAGAACAAATCACACAACAAAGAGGTATAATCAAAAGAGTTATTTTAATAATCCACAGGGGAGAATGGGCACAACCAAATGAATAAACATCAATAGCAGACAACGGAACAACGGAGAACACAGGCTTTAAATACTGGGAATGTAATCAAGAAGAACACAGACAGGTGTGGAGCTAATTAAACATAAACCATGGAAACTAACTAGGCAGGGTAATGAAGACACAGAAAACTAAACTAAAACAGATCATAGGCTACATGTGACAGTTTTATATATATATATATATATATATATATATATATATATATATATATATATATATATATATATATATATATATATATATATACACACACACACACATACATACGCGTTTTTGGAAAAAGCATACCTCAAATAAGTAAGGTTTGGGCTAATCACCCGAGAGATCAGGGTATTGTTAAGTTAACCTTGCTTTCTGGAAATCCCCGTTGGAGATATTGCAATTGTAAATTACAGACTTTCAGGTGGTTGGGTGAGAGATCATGAATATTTATCAGTAATGAAGAACCGGCTATAATGGTGGACTGGTAGAACAACTTAAAAACATTGTAGTATCTTCTTTTTCTGGCTTAGAAAATAAAGTATGTTGCCATTGATTGACTACAGTTCTATATTCAAAAGCACATTTGTAGGTTCATTAAGATATAAACGCTCCTCTCTTTCCAATGTCTAATTTGACTTCAAAGAAATAAATAATGTAAACACTGGGTGGCGCTCTGTCCTAACATTTACTTCTACTTTCTTGCAAGGATAAAGGGCCAAACAGAATACCCATACGACCAGTAGTCATTTTTTTGCAGGTCTTGGTCTTGTCTCGGTCTCAGACTAAAGTACTCAGGCTTTTACTTCAAGACCGGCCAAGACAACTGCGGTGCTAACACTACATTTCATGTCAGATTTTTTTTTTTTTTGTAGCATCGTTACTGTGATTGGATGTTAAATTTGCTTCAGATTCAATCAATAACATTTGTAATTTCACATATTTTGATCCTGTTACTGTTACAAATACAATTTTTCAAGATATGATTGCAAAGAGTGCTTTTATGAGATTTTGTTTTTGTTTAATCTAAATAGCATGAATAGAATAGAATGAGCTTTTATTGCCAGGCCTGTTTACACATAAGAGGAATTTGTTATCATGACAGAAGCTTCCACAGTGTAACAGAATGACAGTAACAGAAAAAAAGGAATAAAAATATACAAATTAACAAATTGTATGTACAAATGTATAAAAAGTTGTATGTACAGGTATGTTATGTGCTAATTGAAATGTAGACTAAGTATGTGTGTTAGATAAGTCTATAATAGCGTGTGTTCCATGTTTATTGTTAAATGTTCATGAGATGGATTGCCTGATGAAATAAACTGTTTCTGTGTCTAGCCATTCTGGTACTCAGAGCTCTGTAGCGTTGACCAGATGCCAACATTTCAAAGAGGGAGTGTGCTGGATGTGAGGGGTCCAGAGTGATTTTACTGGCCCTTTTTCCAACTGTGGATGAGTACAGTTCTTGGAGAGTGGGGAAGGTTGTATCAATGATTTGCTCAGCAGTCCAGACAATCCTCTGTAGTCTTCTGAGTTAAGATTTGGTAGTTGAGCTGAACCAGACAGGTATTGAAGTGCAGAGAATGGCTTCAGTGATGGCAGGGTAGAACTGTTTTTAGCACCTCCTGTGGCAGTTTGAACCTCTGCAGCTGGCGAAAGAAGTACAACCTCTGTTGGACCTTTTTAACAGTGGAGTGTATGTGAATATCCCACTTCAGGTCCTGAGAGATAGTGGTGCTCAGGAACTTGAATGACTCTGCTGCAGTCACAGTGCTGTTCATGATAGTGATGGGGGGAGAGCAGGGGTTTTCCCCTTGAGTCCACGATCATCTGCACAGTTTTGAGTGTGTTGAGCTCCAGGTTGTTAAGACTGCACCAGACAGGCAGCTCTTTAACCTCTTGTCTGTAAGCAGACTCGTCACCGTCCTGAATGAGGCCGATGAGCATGGTGTCATTGCAAACTTCGGAGCTTGACAGAGTGGTCTTTAGATGTGCAGTCATTGGTGTAAAGGGAGAAGTGTTGATAGTGTTAAAGGTCGAGCACACAGTCTGCTCCAGTCCAGAAGCATGATAAGCACTGCACATGTACGCTTTGGTGCAGACCACAAAACGAATCTGACCTATTAGGGGTGGTGATGGCGCAGTGGATAAGACGCATGCCATTGGTCGGAGAGACCTGGGTTCGAATCCACTGTGAGACACCAATGTGTCCCTGAGCAAGACACTTAACCCCTCGTTGCTCCAGAGGCATGCGACCTCTGACATATATAGCAATTGTAAGTCGCTTTGGATAAAAGCGTCAGCTAAATGAATAAATGTAAATGTAAATGTAAATTTGAATTCTACACAGAATGCTAAATTGTATAGCATTGTGGCTGTCATACCCTGTCAAATGCGTAGGCTGTTCATATTACACATTTTAGCCATAAATTGCTATTTTAGAAACTAATTTGTATGGGAACTTTATACAGGCTAAGTGTTTGATGCAAAAATGTGCTTAGCTACAGATGTTGCAATAACATATTACAAACAACACAACACTCTAAGTGTCTTCTATGTTACAACACTTAGGTGTCGTGTCCCCTACTGAAAAACGTATGATCTCTCGATATAACTTCACTGTATAAAAGTTTTATTTTTATAAGACACTTGCCACATTTGACGTTTCTCATGAAAACATGCTGTGCACACAACAAGGCGCCGAAATGAGTGCAACTCAAACACGCCCCTCCTCCGTTCTCTCTCTCTCTCTCTCCCTCTCTCTGCTGCTCTAGAGAGGGAAGTAAGCGACTCTTTCCATCACTAGCTTGACTTTTATGCGAAGTCCACAGGTTTTATTTTTTGACCGACCAGAATCAAGAAACGAATTCACATGAACATTCGGATTTTTGAAGAAACTCCTACCACCGTCGAGCCAAATGAACCGTCCGCACGCGCTGAAAGCGTTTTGTTCGGGAACGTTTTGTTTCTACTACTGTACACGAGCGAGGACTGAAGAAGCGGTAGGATGTCAAATGCTACAGATGATGTCAACTCGTATCCACACGTACGTGTTTGGGCAGCGGGAGTTTCTTTGATCATTTTGGCTTTTTTCAACTTGATCATCAACTGGACCATAGTGCGCGAGGTGCGTCTGCGAAGCCATGCGCGCTTCGTCCTCGTGTTCCATTTGCTGTTCTCCGCGCTGGTTTACTTCGCAGTCAGCTTTAGCTTTAACTTACAAAGTTACCTGAAAGCAGCGACCAGGCCAACCATATGTCTGGCGCTAATCAAAGGTCTGATGACAAGCGGCTCCAATATCATCCTCACCATCACGGCGATGGCGCTGGACCGTTATCTTGCCATATGTTACCCGCTCCACTACAGCAAAGTCTGTTTTAAACCCTGGCCATGGCTCATCGGGATCCTAACATGGGGACTGGCGTTGATTATTCCTCTCACCCTATCACCCAAAATAGAAAATGGCACTGTGTCATGTGGAAGAAAATCTTTGCGAGGCGGAGAAATGCACAAAATCGTTTTAATATCCATCTGTACTGTTCTTATCGTGTACAGCTATGTACGGATCTTATGTGAGGGGCGTCGTCTGGGTGTGTTGAACCGGCGCAACCGGGCTGCTTGTAAGACTATCGCTCTCCACGGCACGCAGCTGGCCGTCTTCATCCTCCCGAATTTCATACTGTTTTTGCTACATATCCTTAAAAGCAAAGAATTACTCGAGAGCTCCACAAAAGAGCTTTTTGCTGTCATAAGTTTCGCTTTCTTCAGCCTGGCGCAGTGCATTGCGCCGATAGTATACGGACTGCGTAAAGAGGAACTACTGGAACATCTTAATCACCGGTTCCCGTGTTTATCCGTCCAGTTGAAACGCATTTTGGAGTGGACTGTCAACATCACACATCCCAATCGGCGTCGCCAGCAAAGGTAGGTTAATACAGTAGAATAACAATGTAACGCGTACTTGTCTCTGCCAAGGCGCATTACGCATCGCAATTTATGCGCATTTGGTAACGCGCACTCGACATCAAGTTAAAACTTTTAAGGCTTTAAGTTGGTTTAAGAAATAAATGTTTTGCTTTTGCTTATGGTCTTATGTGGACTGTGATTTGGTGAAGAATTGGTTAGGTTGATTGGATTGTCATACACTGAAAAATACATTTTCCAGTTTAGATTGCTTTTACAGCTAGAAGACACCAACACTGGTCTACTTTATCTTTCATTAACTGCTTTAAACAAGCAAAAATGCTGAAAAGTGAGTTTATATCCCTGAACTAAATGCTAAAACCACCTGTTTCACATGTTTGCCCCTATTCTTGCATGACACATCCAAAGAATCCCCTGCAACTCAAAGTCAAAACAAGCAGCCTAGCTCAATTAAATACTATCAAATCCTCCTGAGATGTAAAAATTTCGTGTCCTACACAAAATAGACAATTCTACCTATTTCTATTCAACATTTTAAGTATTAAAGGATCTTAAATGGGACATACTGGCATACTTTGTCATTTCAAATATTTGGGGGTGTGGCCAAATATGTTTTAGCAATAGAAATATGGAAATATAATAATAATAATCATTTGCTCATTGCATATCAAAAGATAATATAATACAAAAGTCAAAATATCTTCGTATGGGATTCTAAATAGTTTCTTTTGCTTGGACTCAGGAGAATATATATACTCTGGTCCACAAGATAAATATTTTGATACAGTACATGTCTGTGTGGGAGGCACAAATCTGTTTCCACATCAAACTGTAAACATCTGTCATTGTTAATTTAGTCTACTCCATCTAAACTTCTGCTCTAAAGTTTTAAAAACAAAACTACTTTAATATATTATAAAATAGTTTATTCCTGTGTTGTCAGCTGAATTATCAGCAGGCATTACTCCAGTCTTCAGGGTCACATGATCCTCCAGAAATCATTCTAACATGCAGATGTGCTGATAAAGAAACATTTCTTATTATAACCAATGCTGAAAACAGTTATGGTGCTTAATATGTTTGTGGAATCCGTTGATAACTAATTTTTTTAAGGATTCTATGATTAATAGAAGCATTATTTGAAATGGATATCTTTTTGTAAACAAGTCTTAAAGTCACTTTTGATTATTTTAATGCATCTTTGCTGAGAAAAGCATTCTTTCCATTTATAATAAATCTACTGACCCTAAAGTTTTAAACAGTAGTTGTAGACCTATGTTAAAGATTTAGAAAGATTGCTTATATATTTATTGAAGGGTACTGGTGCTTACTTTGAATTACTTGATGGTTTTATCAGGCAAAAGTCACAGACTCACATCTGACATGTTTTCGAACCTGAGAAACTACTGACAAAAATAAAGAAAATGTCTTCTCTACACTGGTTTGCTGATCTCCCAGCCGGATCAGACTGGTTTTTACAGGCTTGGAGGCCATATTAAATCAGCCAAGACCAGTAAACTAGCCCAGGCAGGTTTCTCTCAGCAGTCATTACAATGAAACGGCCATACTGAAAAATTATTGACCACCAAATTGTTCATGATATGAAATCCATGCTGGAATTTTTGTTAATTTTACATATTGGGTTTATTTCAGGGAGCGGAGAATGACTTCAGAGACTTTATTATCAAGAGAGATCTCACAGACGACTGTGTGACATCTTTGGATTAAGATGGATTTGGATTTTCTTTTTTACAGAGACTGGGATTTTTTGTTGAGAAAACAAACTTGTGACTTTCAGAAAACTGAGAATTTGTATTCTTCAAGTCATAGATTCATTAAGTCGGACTATAATACAGCAACTACATGGGTGTTCAAGAATTAATTTTGCCAAATGGAGAGCTGAAGATTAAGTCAACTGTGATTTTTAAATGAACATTAACTGTAAATAGTACCAGTGACATATTGTCATGCGAACCAGTAACAATTGTGCAGCAAGGATCAGAATTCTTACTTTTCTAATAGCTATACCAATGTCTTCTCTCTTGTATCCTTTGTACTGGCAAAACTTAACAGTATTTCGCAGTCATATACATATAAGCTAATGACCCAAGTAAACAAACTAAAACTTGACTGTGAAACAGGTTCAGTTGTAATGTATGTGTTGTTAAACTGGTGACAGATTTGTAGTATTTGATATATGGTTTGTAACCACTGCACCTTGAGTTGTCAAGACACACTGGCTTAATAAGGTCACTAATGCTCTTTTACGGTTTCCTGTAAACTGTCTATTTACAATATAATACTGCATTCACAGGCTAATGCACTGGTGAAAGGCCAAAACGTACGATTCTGTGAAATTTCAAATACTGTTAAGCACTGCAACATATAGTGAGTATTTATAATTACAACAGGCCAGTGCAGCTGGATTGTTAACAGGTGTTTTTTGTATGTTTGCTTTATTAGTAATTACATGCCTTAGGGGAAATGCAACAGAAAATGAAAGGGAAAAAAAATCATTTAAAATAAATGGCTTTACAAAAAAATCCAACAGGAGGAACAAACATACATCTCTCACAGGCATCATACATCTGTGTAATTTCTAAATTCCAGACGTTTATGTGGTATTGGCCATTTTTAATAAAGATCTTTTGTATTTAATGTTAAGATCATAATGTTATTTAGTTCACCAAAACAAAACATTTCTTAGTAACAGAGACAAATGACTTGTTCATGATATGAGACTCAACAGAGTTTCTTTTTTAGCTGTGAGAAAAAACTTCTGGGTAAGTCTGGATACGACGCTTCACATTAAAACCATGGGTTCAGCTAAAGGTGAGGTTCAATGTAAAACCGATAAATAAAAATGTTGTCCAACAATGACATATTGAAAACATTTGCAAAATAGCAGCTAGACCGGATATTGGGCTGAGGTTTGTTGACGAGTCTGAAGTACTTCAGTCAGAGTTTTAACGCTCTTCAAAGCAGACTAGGTTTCACCATGGGTTAATTTATTATAATTATTATATATATTTTTTATTTAGGCTTGATAACATATACAAAAAGTACTTAACTGATCTTCAACGTACACCTAAATCTGCAAGTCCTACTCATTAATTTACATACATTATTATAAAACATTAAAGCACTCCTGTGGTCGAAGTACACAATGTGACAGACTCCACTCATCATGGATTGGAGCACTGAACAGTCTAGGTTAAGAGATATGGGCAGGTGTGACTGACTGGTTAGAGAAGAGATGCTTGGGTGATTTAAAAGCCCAGAGGATGAGGAGATACCACCCCTCCGTTTTCTACCACAGCAGCAGAAATGGCACGCAAGTTCTTGAAGATCTGCTTGGATGACCCTGACCTGAGGAACTTGATGTCCTGCATGACTCTCTCATGGGCCTGAAGGAAAGAAATCGCAGATTAATGCTTAAAGATGGGAAGAAGTTAAAGGAAAAGTAAAAAAAAAACAAAAAAAACATGGATGCTGAACACTGACCTCAGTAACCCAGGTTTCACACAGCATCTTCTCGTGCTGTGCAGAAGGGTGAGCTTGGCTGAGAGACCTGGATGCTCTGAGAAAGGAAAACGATGAAACAAGTGCAAATGTTATATCTTAAGTAAAGCTGAATGATCTCTCCTTTAATTAGGCGATTAACACCTGTATTTTCAGTAATGCATGAGCATCCAGTTTACATTTTCTATTCATTTATACATAAACAACCAGACTTGTATGTTTTTAGAAGGAAAGCTTGAGCTAACTGTCCAAAATAGCTTACTGCTATTTTTAGTAATAGCACTTCTTTCCTTTTTTAAGCTGTATGATCTGAGGTTAGCTTTACATCAGTAGTATGAATGATGTCGAAGTTAAACACTTCGGGCTAGGGTTTAAAAAAAAACACCATACCCTGAGTATGAGCAGTTGTTATGTAGATTTATACATATAACTTACCTGGACAAGACCACAACCATGGCGTACAGATCAATGGCACAGTCTGCAACTCGCTTCAGAACAAACTGTTCATCTAAAAAGCCACATGTACAGAATCACAATGAGAAAGGTTCAAGCCACATGCCCATATGGACACCTGACAAAAGCTTTTGACACAATATTTAGGTGTAATAAGGAAAACATGTAAAATGAAAGCAAAAAACAACAGGAAGAATTGACCTGAAAAACACACACGCACAAAAAAAAAGTCCACAGCACATTCCCAGCACTGACTAAAGCAAATAATATAATCTAGCAGCACTATGCAAACACATCCCTCACCAATGATTCTCTTTCCATGTTTCAGGAGAAGCTCTTCAATAACAGCTCCAAACTGCTCGATGGCTTTAACAGTCTTTAAGAGAGGGGAAAAACATGATCTTTAAGCCCTGCGATCTACATCTTATTTAAGCTTTGATATTCTTGCTGGTATCCTAGCAGTTTCAATATGATTACTTCTGAATAAATATAATTCCAGCACTGGATGAACATCTCAGTGTTGTCCAAGCACGATGGCTTTGCTTTAATTTACCAATTCTCCACTGTGGTTTAATTCTGGATGGACCGTTCCCTGCAAACTCAGTCCTGTCCCCAAGCCTGCCTTCCTGTCAGAGACAGAGAGATAAAGACAGACATATTGGAGGTTTATCAAGATGATGCAAAGTACATGACAATGCAAAACAAAATGTCTTGCAAATGTTTTTAGAGATATGAAGGTCTAACCTCTTGGCTCGCTTTGTGATTTCACTCGTCAACATCCCAGCATTACCAAAAGGGTTCTTCAGAGCTTTCTGCAAGCTCTTTAGCTGATTGCCTGCATTCTACCAAACAGAACACACATTTGAAATGTAATTTCCATACAGTTTTTAGTAGTGCCAGATGTCAACAACCACACGTGCTGTAAACTTTAGGTGGTTTTGCAGTACAGGAAGCAGGCAGTTATGTTCTCAGCAGTGTTTTTCTTTCCCCTTTTACCTGGAAGCCGTTGAGCGCTACGAATAGTCGCAGGATGTCATTGGTTCCCTCAAAGATTCTGAAGATTCGCAGGTCCCTCAATACTCGTTCCACACCAGCGTCCTGCACCAATAACATGTTGTAACATGTGAGTGTGAGACTGTGTCGAATTCCCACAAAAATAATCGATCCATTATTTTAATTCAGTTTAAACAGGATATTACACAACACATGAGAACACGACAATTGTAAAAAAAATCCTGATGATGGAAGTAAAGCTATGGCATTTGTGTGAGAAATACAGTACATGAAAACTTTTGAATAATTAAGATTAAAGTGACAAGACATACAGCCAAGTATGGTGACCCATGCTCAGAATTCGTGTTCTGCATTTAACCCATCCGAAGTGCCACAGACAGCAGTGAACACACACACACACCGTGCACACACCCGGAGCAGTGGGCAGCCATTTATGTTGCGGTGCCCGGCGAGCAGTTGGGGGTTTTGTGCCTTGTTCGAGGGCACCTCAGTCGTGGTATTGACTGCCCGAGACTCGAACCCACAACCCTAGGGTTAGGAGTCAAACTCTCTAACCTCTAGGCCACGACCTCCCACATAAGTCTGTTATGCTCACCCAAGCTGCATTTATTTCATGATTAATACAATAAAGACAGTAATAATTTCACAACAGCAACAAGTTTCACAACAACCATTACTTCAGTCTTCGGTGTCATGTGATTCTTTAGAAACAATCCTAATTTGCTAATTAAGTTCTCAAACTTATATATATATATATATATATATATATATATATATATATATATATATATATATTATCAATGTTGAAAACTTTATTTGCTGCTTAACATTCTATGGGGAAGTTAAACAAACAACACTTTAATAACACCTTTATAAAGCAAGGGGAAGTTAAACATGGTTTAAAAGTGACAGAACAGACATTTATAAGGTTACAAAAGATTTAGATTTCAAATAAATGCTGTTCTTTGAACTTTCTATTGACCAAACAATTCTTAAAATAAAATGTATAATGGTTACCACGATAGCAAAAACAGTTTTCAGGTTTAATAAGAACCATTATTAATAATGGAGCACCGAGTCATTGAGAATAATAATTAGCAGGAAGCAGGGATAAAATTACATTTTAAAATATATTATTAAAAAAAATTGTGTGTGTGTTTGTGCATATCTATCTATCTTTTATATATAAAGTATAAAAAGGTGTATATAAATAATTATTTATGTATGTATAACAACAAGTGGAGCTGAGAGACTTGTGGTTCTT
This sequence comes from Carassius auratus, assembly GCF_003368295.1. Lineage (NCBI taxonomy): Eukaryota > Metazoa > Chordata > Actinopteri > Cypriniformes > Cyprinidae > Carassius > Carassius auratus. The sequence goes on from NC_039274.1 coordinate 33,206,498, forward strand.
ATCAGATCAGTAGACCAAAAAAAGACACAAACTAAGAGGAACTGATTAAACTCTTCTCTGGAAATTAGCATAGACATCCCATCTTGATCATTGGCTAGAGGCTGCATCTGCACGTTGCATTCTAACTGACACGAGAGAAGAAAAAAACCAATACAACACAACACAGCCACGATCAATTTCCAGACGTGACCTACATTTAGCAAAGACCAATTTTATCTGTGTATGGTTTTGTGCTGCGGTGTGAAAGGTTAGCACTGCCATGTCCCTCACTCACTAACCAATCATATTGTTGCTGAGGTCTTCCTTTGCAAGACACCTCCAGTTTTTCCACCACACTGGGACAGAACATATAGGCCTTGAGGGGGTGATTGCCCACACAGTAGGTGTTTTTCAATGTTCACATTTTGAGTCACAACGCAGACACTTATGTTGCAACCTTATTGCAGCATAATTAGAGTCTGGTTTCTGAAAAAGCAGCTGACAAACATCTTTGAAGAAAACCAACAAAACCTCTATCTCATGTATTTTTGGCACTGATATATCCGATACACAAAATAATAAATACAATTTAACTTGATCTAACACCAGAGAATCATGCATACCAGCCCTAAAAAAATTCTATTTGAAAGCATTAAAGGAATACATCACCCAAATAGGAAAGTTTGCTGCAAGTTCACTAACTTACAGGATGTAGAGGAGTTTGTTTGTTTGTTGAAACAGATTTGGAGAAATTTAGCATTACTTCACTTTCTCACCAATAGAACCTCTGCAGCGTCAGAAGGTTCTATTCTATTCTATCCAAACAGCTGAGAAAAACATGACAATAACCCACAGGTAAACCATGTGACTCCAGTCCATCAATTAATGTCTTGTGAAGTGGAAAGTGGCGTGTGTATATGTATAAGAAACAGATCCTTCATAAAAATCTTTAGATCATTACTTCTAGCCAAAATAGGAATCATTATCCCTTAACCCTGTTATCCTTTCACAGCAAAATCCACAACAAATTCATTTAGAACCGTTTTTTCTTGAAAATGGTGCTTGGTCTGAGCATACTTCTCACCTGATTCAGATGAGACAACTTTTTCAGTAGAAAAAGCAATATTATGGATAGTGGACTTAGCCGATAACAAGAGTCTTAATGATGGTCAGACATTGATTGATGGACTGGAGTTGTGTGGATTATAGTGATGTTTTTATCAGCTGTTTGAAATCTCATTTTGACGGCACCCATTCACTGCAGAGGATCTATTGGTGAGCGAGTGATGTAATGCTAAATTTCTTCATATTTGTTCCAAAGAACCAAGAAACTCTTGGACGGACTGAGGGTGATACATTTTCTTTAAGGGATTATGGACATAGAAGTATGGCTTTCTGAAAATAAATCTGATTACATTTTAATGTATATTTTACATTTTAATGATCACAATGCGATCAACACACACACACACACACACACACACACACACACACACACACACACACACACTGACCTTCATGAATCCCATTCCACCCATGATCTGAATGCATTCATCCGTCACCAACCAAGCTGCTTCCTAGAGGAAAATCCAGCAATGGTAAATTTGCTAAATATTCTTTAAACTTCCAAAAATGTTAAATTTCCAAAATATTAATGTGGGATTGAATACTAGAACAATTGGGTTGAACAATGTTAAACACTTACAGAAGCAAAGATTTTACTAATGGCCGCCTCGATCTGGAACTCAGTGGCTCCGCTGTCCATATTCCCACTAACCATGTAAGCCATGGACTAAGTCCATGGAGAAAAGAAGAAAGGAGGGAAAAAAAGAAGCATCAATAAAAATGTTCTGAACAAATAAACCTTAATGTAATGGAAAACTGACACAGAAAACACAACAGATGATGAATAGGCTATGTATTTTTAGACGTTTTACACCACGTGGCCCATTCAAATCGTTCAGAAATGATGGAGAAGCTCCCACTTCCTCTAAATCAAGTGGAAGTAAGACATTCATACACTGAGCTCTGCAAGTGTACACAGCTAAAACACTGATTTCTGCAAAGTCCATGAAGAGTTCACTGACCATTAGAGATGCTTCACTTTTGGACTGTGTAAAATATGGTTAATGTATGGGATCAAACATAAGCTGCATTTACTTGACTCTATAAAAGGATGTCACATAGTCCGTGCCCACCGTAGGGCGGGTTGTTGAATGAGAACAATAATTATGATAAAATGATAAGATTGTGATAAATGTTTATGTGTGAAAAGCGGAACAAAACAGCACTACTCATATGAAGTAGTTCAGAGTTTACACGGCAGCACGAGATCACTAAAGCAGATGTGTTTACTCGCTGATGAATCACGAGAGCACTAAAAAGAGTAGTGAAATCCAGTGTGAAGCGACTGAATTCAATCAAAAACACAAATGATTTAAAATAGATTAACGCCAGATGAAACAGCACTGACAAACAGCAGCAACACTGTGTGCAACGATACAGTCAACCGGCTTTTGAATCTACAAATCATGACATTTACCATGTATTTACTCTAGTAACACTAACGGCACCATGGTATGTCAGAAATGTAAGATATATCAAATTCTATTATATTATTAATGTAGCTTTGTATTAAACATATCAAAAGAGTAATGAAATATAATTACAGTATCTTTTTGATTAAGCTATAGCATTTGTTAATTTATACTAAATGTATTTAGACTACTGCTTTTCATACAAATAACTAGAATTCATATGGTTGAATTTTTAATATAGCATTGAAGTGCTATATTTGTGGTTTCAACTCCAGTTATCATGATTTATGTGGAATAACAATGGTTAATTTGGGGGGGGGGGTGAATAAAAGGTTAGGAACCACTGATAAAGTTAGTAGGTGGTGTGTGTGACTTTCAAATGACATGGTTCCCTGAGGGGAAAGTCAACATGTGACTAAGCTGTAAGTAAGCTCACCTCGGTCACATACTGAAGCATTGCCATTCTGGCCATCTTCTCCTGAATAGCACCATAGTTGTGGATCTTGTTACCAAACTGAGTCCGGTTAGCAGCATGGTCAACCTGTTTGAGAGAAAATAAAATAAAAACATAAGTGGAAATATAGAGACTATGCAACTGGTTAACATGGAAAATTGAAATAACAGCTTGAAAAAATAAAAATAAAAATCATGCATATGCAAAATGCTCATTCAATTTCACCTAAAAATTAGCTGGAATTATTGCAGGAATTAAATTGAAATGTATACCGATGAGACAAAAAAACTGACTGGAATTTTCATTTGGCAGTTTTAAAAACAAGTACACAAATATGTAAAAGGACACATGGTGTTTAACAAATAATATGAGGGTATGGTTTTACAGCAGATGCATTCCCAAATGCTTCCTTTGTATGACTTGACACTTGCTATGCTGAATCTAACCTTAAAACAGACTAGCAAGTGAAGACTCACAGGGCAAGTGTACTGCAGTGAATAAGATCAATGCTAAGTTTCAACTTTCAAGAGTTCCTGGTCTGAGACAGATACACAAACACAGAGACAAACATAGATGCCTGTGGTAAGAGAAAGCACCGAGGCTGTCGAGAAGTCGCCTCCTCCCTCGCCGAGAAAACTGTTGTAGCCCTCAATCACTCAGCAACTAAACATTGCATGAAAGCATATTGCAATAGGTGCACCAGCATCCTGTTCTTGTACAATACATATTGCCTTCAAGCTGTATTTTATCAGTTGGCCAAGAAATCATATCTTTCACACATAAGCTTTTAAGAAATTAGCCAACTGTGATGAGCAACGAGAGAAAAATACGCTGGAAAATTGTGGTGAGGCATGTGCCAATACAAGCTCAGATGCCACGTAGCACGGGGACAGTGCACTGTGTGCTGAGGAATTTCCCTGCATATTAAGCAGAGGAAGTGAGGAAGATGGGGTGCTGGCGGGTGGGAGGAAGTGGCCTTACATTGGCGCTAACAAAACAGCATGCTAGATGAACAAAGTACGAGAAGAGGAAATGAAAAAGCGAGAAAAACTTGCTGGAACAGGCATCAATGAGGCCAACAGCTTACAAACAGAACAAACATCAGATAACGCTCACTTATGCACACATACGCACCGCTTTGGAGATGACACCCTTCATGGTGCCAGAGAGAGCGGCGGCCATGCCGAAGCGGCCATTGTTGAGGATGTTCATGGCCACTTTGAATCCACCTCCAACCTCTCCCAGCACACACTCCGCAGGGACACGCACATTCTCAAAATACACTTCTGCCGTGTTGGATGCTTTAATGCCCATCTTTTTCTCAGGTGGACCACTGAGAGACAAAGAAAAAGAGACGATGCATTTGAACTGAATTTGGAAAGAACAGAAGATAAAGAGATAAGAAAGATGATGATGACAGAGGGAAAATTTCAACTCTTGAAAGATTCTTGATCAGAGAACTGCTTCGAGGCAAACCCAGCACTTACTGCGTGACTCCTCCGAAGCTCCTCTCCACAATGAACGCTGTAATTTTGTCCTTCATCTCTCCAGTCTTCTCATCCTTCATGGGAGTCTTTGCAAACACAGTGAAGATCTCAGCAATGCCTCCATTACTAAGACAGAGGAGGCAAAGAACCTGTTTATTATCAGTAATGCAATATGATGGGGACTTCAATCTTTTTCAGGCCAAGGACCCCTTTGTGGATGGAAAGATAGAGGAGGGACCACCGGTTACATATTGTTAGAATGTGTTGCATTCTAAAGCTAATGGATGAAAGAATCCACACAATTTTGACAAAACGGGAATGCATGGTTATAATATACAGAACCAAACTGTGTGTTGGTGGACGCTAATATAATTATCATTATAATTATCGTTCTCTGGTGTGAACAGGGCTTAAGCCTGGACTATAATAACAAGCATACAATATTATACTGTAATTATAATTAATACTTAATTTAATTGTTTTTTTTTTGTTGCCTATTTTACTTCCATCAAGCCCCCAAAATTATATTTCACATTAATTTAACAAGTAGCAGAACACCTCACCTCATCAAGCTACACAATGTGATTGTATCGGGAAAGTGTGGCAAAGTTCAAAATGTAAAGGGGTTTAGGGTTAGGGGTTTAGAAAATCCCCTTTGCCTCCAGGATGAACAATAGAAACGATGCCTGCTAAGCTCCACTAATTATAACAGATCTTCACGCTATTAAACATATGCATTTAAGAGCTAAAATGCACTGTGGAAGTTCTCAGGCTGTAACCCACCACACACACACACACACATGACCAGAAACGCTGTTTTGAATGACTGTACTGCTAGGAGAGGCAATTAATGGCAAGATGAGCTCATCCAATACATGACATGAACCAGCCTGTAATTTGTTAAGTGATGATGCCCCCTAGTGGCCACAAGGTGAGAGGTGAACATCTCTGCCACCACACTATGGGTCTCATTCATGAAACATTCGTAAATATACGAGTAAATATGCGCGTAAAGAACTTCCCGAAAACTCTTCTCCTGATTCATAAAAACTTCGTAAACGTCAGATGTGATAGTGAAATGTGTGTGTGTGTTAATGAATTCCAATCAGGCGTAAATGGGACGCGCGTGCACGCTCACTCTCAATTACCATAAATCCCGCCTATTAAATCCGACTGACAACTATATATGAGCATCATATTATGACACCAAACGAAGGATTTCAACATGTCTTCTCAAAAGAGACTGAAAAAGAAACATTTCTCAGCTGCAGAATTTGAAGTTTTATTATCAGAAGTTCATTCAAAACGCCACATTTTATTTTCAAGCCTATCAGGTCCTAAAAACGGAAGTTTGGCAGCATATTAAGGATCCTATTACTGGCTCTCATAATAAAAGTTAAAAGAAAAACCGTATCTAATTAATATATATAATATTTTTTTCAAAATGCTGTGTAAATATGTACCCGATTAAGGTGAATTAAAATGCAGCCATATTAATGAGCAAAACGTTCAGACGTTAAACGCACTATTTACGCGTGGCTAGGAGCAGGTGTAGATTTCTTTCGTACCAACTAACATTTGGAAAATACGAACGTTTTAATGAACCGGAAAATTTATGCCAAAACCACTTTACACGCGATTTATACAAAAATTCGTTCTGCTCATGTTTCATGAATGAGACCCAATGTGTGTGTGGGTGTTTGTGTGCATTTAAAAGTCAAATCACATCGAACACACCTGATCCAGATCTTGCTTCCATTCAGGGTGTAGTACTGGCCGCAGGGGGATCGAACTGCATTGGTTTTAATGGAGGCTGCATCAGAACCACTCGCTGGTTCAGTAAGACAGAAGGCAGCAATATGCTCTCCTACCAAAAACACACAGGGCAGAGTTATTATTCAACAAAGAAGATAAAGATCTAAACTTTATCTGTCAGGGCAAGTATTAAATATGTGCACTAAAACAAAACATTTGTGTCACACTATCAATGATAAAATGAGTGAGCGATGATGAGGAAATGTACAGGCAGCATTGTATGTTATGTGCTCAAGCAAATATGTTGGTGAGAAAATTGTGTGTTCGGATCAGGTAAAGATATATCTTTTTACAGCATATCCTACATATTTTCATACTGCTCCTTTGTGAGTTACGTTTAAAGAAAGCTTATGCAAGTTTCAGGTTGCTTACATTGACAATCTGTGAATCCTGCTTAAAAAAAAAAAAACAGGTGGAGCAATGCAAGTGATATTCTGTAAGGTAAGAGTACAATCCTTTCCGGCTTTAATGAGAAATTTAATGTGATGTAATGTATAAATTCATTTGTCAGTCGGACGGTTATTTTAATGTTGCTGTGAAATCCTAGGCTTACTGTGGTGCGATATCAGTCACTTATGAGAAAACATTGGTATAAATATATATATTTATTTTATGTGTATTGCTTATGGACCTTGAGTCTGGAAATAAAGTTGAATCAAACTGAATCGAATCTCCTTCTAAGAAGTCTGCTCATTATGGGATTTTCAATGTCAGATTCTTACAATGTTTAGATTTGGTCTACTAATCTTAAAAGTTAAGTAACATTATTTTTATATTTGTGAAAAGCGCAATTACTGTGCAGTCAAGTTTAGTCTACAGTCTACTACTGTGCAATATTTGTTTACATGCTTTAAAATGCATTTTATAAAGTTTATTCAACATGAATAAATTACTTAAATCATAGTTTGCAATTATGTGTTTTCTAATTAATCATCGACCAATTTTTCAGTCATGACAGCCCCATTTGGAATATTTTTAGCTGACTTTGAGTCAGACAGAAAATAAGTTTTACAATACAAGATGGATCACTGATAGTACAAAATATACCATAATATTATGGCTATTTCTAAATTCTATATTAAGTCACAGTTAATCATAGGTGCAGTTGTTGTGTATGCTCTTCACATTATCAAACACACAGTAGCTCACTCACCAGTGGCCAGCTTTGGAAGGTACTTCTCTTTCTGCTGAGGGTTACCAAAAAGCAGGATGCCTTTGAAGCCAATGGACTGATGGGCCCCAAGAGTGATGCCCACACCCAGATCATGCATCCCAACAATCTCCACCAGCCTGGCATACTGTTAATAGAGTGGTATATGCATAAATTTCATGTGTATCTCTAGGTTTCTATTTGTTTTTGTCTCTACCTCCTTTTCAAATGGAAGAAAAATGAAAACGGATCTGTGATCTTACTTGTGTGTTGGTGAGTCCCACACCACCAAGATCTGCAGGCACCTGAAGACCAAAAGCTCCCATCTCCTTCAGGCCTTCCATTGTGTGTTCCTCCACCTTCTCCAGAGCATCATTCTTCATGGGGTCATTCACTTCCTGGAAACACACACAGTAACATTGCAAAAACAAAACGTTTGACTGCTAACATATTTGTGCTAAAATCTCAGTTTCATGTGAGCTACATTTTAGTTTATTATATTAAAAGAATGTTTTGGAGGTAATACAACTTTAAATGCCTTTAGAATAAAGGTGGATAGTATAAATAGTTTTGTCCAAATATGGGACGCTTTCCCAAGATTTAATTTTGAGCTTAATTTTCTCACATTTTTCCATTGTTTTCAATGCTATGTACAATGAGTGTTTGCAAATATTTAAGGAAATCAGTGTACAAAAAAAATAAAAATAGAGAGGTAGGTGAAATAAACTTACCTCAAAAAACTTACTGCATGGCCCAACTAACTCCTTGAGGAACTGTGACTGCTCTTCATTGAGCACTACATGGACGAATGAGAAAATATTCAGGACAAAAAAGACCGTAAACTCACACTCAGCAACACTGATGTGTCAATATAATGCATTGACACTACAAAAAAACAAAACAATGCTATAACATTTAAAAGCAAAAATCAGTCTAAAATCAAAATTTTCCAGCTTTAACAAATATGAAAAATTGAAATTAACATCTGGCGACAAAACAATAATACTAGGCCAATCTAAAACATACAGCACAGGGGAAAAAAAGACTTTGGAGTCACCTGAGGGGAAGGGGAACACCTGAGAAGTGCTGATTTGCCCTTTGAACATGTTCACAGCGAAGGACTTTGACTCCTGGTGGGAAAAAGTTATGAGCCTCTTACAGCAAAATAACAACACAGTCCTTATATTACAGAAAGATCATGAAAGTGTGTGGCATGATATTAACTCATCAGAAAATATCTCAAGAGAATAAAAAGCAGCATTTGCAGTTATTATAAGATTTCCCTCTCAAATCAATGGACAATGTGACTGAATCCAGCACATACACTCACGTACCACAATAGCCATCTTATCAACCTTCTCAGCTGTCGTTGTGGCGTCGCTGCCGACTACATTCTTGTCCAGAACAGCCTTGGTAAAAATAACAACAGCAAGTTACTGTTATGCATGTAACAAAACTACACAGAAATATACAGCATTCAATTTTTTTAAGTACTTAATAACTATTGGGCTAATATTGCTTATGACTTAATTTGTTGGTTTAAATGAAAATAATTCTAAAATAATTTAATAGATGAAGGTTTACACATTTGCATTTGTTATAGGGCTTTCTAAGCTCTTCTACTGAAATCCCTTTTCGGTTTGATGGGTTCAAGTACAAAGTGACAAAGATTTCCATGACTTGACATTGAGACAAAAAAAAAGGCTGCCAAGTACAGCAGAGAGCAATGACAAGGATCATATTACTTTCCCTTCTAAACCTTCTCTCACATACAAACAAATAACCTCATACACACGAAACAGTGTGTTAGTGAATCAAGCATAATAATATTTTTAGATTTTCCTTACTCTGAATATTTATTCTGACATATAGCATCTGATTTTGTTTAAGTCAATCACAATATTTACGTAAGACCATATGACGAAACACCCAGTGCCAAGATCCCGTGTGTCATGTGAACTTTACTCCAGATTTATACTAATGGGTGTCGGAGGACAAGCACCTGTCTTTTTTTCCACAGGACCTGACCTACCCAGATTGGCTACAGCATGATCTGCGTATCAGTTCTGGTGATAAACTACTTGAACTGACTCTGTGACATAACCCATGTTTGGAAATGTGATAATGAATACATTTCAAAGATATGTCTCACCTCCGCGGCCTGACTTGCGTAAAAACGAGCATTTCGCACTGCCACAAGAGCTCCAGTTTGGCGCTGCACTCTGTCAAAGGAGAGAAAGTTGGAAATATAACATTTTATAACTCATATATTGTCTTAATCACTTCTGCATGTTTAACTATCCATCTATCTAACTACATAGATAATAATCATTAAAACAATAATAATAAATATATATATATATATATATATATATATATATATATATATATATATATATATATATATATATACACACACACACACACACATAAAAAATACACACACGTTCATTCAGGGGACAATTTTTAATTATCTTAGTTTCGGTGTATTCGATATTTGTTTCACCCTTCAGTTAACGAGAAAAGCTTTTTGTTTTACATAATAATAAGCTCGAGCCGAATGAAAATATGGATCTCACCCTGTAATCGCTGGTTGTAGACGGAAGACAGAGCTGCAGATCGCGGGACTCTGAGTAACTTTACGCAACAACATGATGATGTTTAGGCCGAGATTCCTGTCTTTCTTGCCGAGCGTTGTTTATCTCCTGTGAAGCGGAAATGTCAAGCTTCCCTATGGATCGAGGACAAATTAAAAAGTAATTGAACGCCAATAAACATGCATTTAATGCTGCCAATACTGCCAAAAAAAAGGATCGGAGTGTCCTAGAATGCAGCAGAACCTGTTTTAATTCGCCCAAGACTGGCTCTTCCAGTTAGTGTCTCTTTCGACCGCAGACTGCAGCAGACAATCCTCCTGCGAACACTTCCGCTGAACGAAACACGAAAACACGACTGAATGAGCGTCCGAAATATGAAAACTACTGACTGACGAAGCGGTTTGATAACACTGTATAACTTGCTGCCTAGAGCCTCAGCCTACCGGAAGTCCACGTCCTTTTCTTTAGTGGCAAGGGAAGTGCCAGGTAACGCTGCTGCTGATCTCAGATCAGCTTTTACAGACACTTCGGGGGAGGCGCTACAATAACAGCCGAAGGTTCCTTTGTGTGTCACAGTGAAACATACATTCAGTTATGTATAATATATATGTATAATATATTATTCCATATATATATGAGCTAACTTACACAAAGCGATTACATTTTCGCTATATTTACATTGACATTATATATAACATGAATTAAAATGCCTAATCGAAATTAATACATTTAAAATAATTTGTACTGGTGGTAATAATAAACATGTATTAATTTGGCAGATGCTTTTATCCAAAGAGACTTACATTTGAGGAATACAACAACGATGTATCAAAAGATGGCAATAAGCACAAGAAATGCCCTTTATACAAGGCTTCAGTCATCGTTCAAAATTAAAAGTTAGGACAGGAGGATAATAAAAGAACAGAAACGTTTTATTATTAATAATTTTATTATTATTACTTCTTATAATTAACGTTTAAACAAAACATTTAAAGGTTACTTTTTGAGAAAAAAGGTCGAGTTAAGGTATCTTTGGGTAGATCATTTTCTGTACAGGTACATTCCTTCGTACATTTTCTGTACAAACATTGCTTTGATCCACACATTTTGTAATTAATAAACTGAATTGACAAAATTTGAACAGTGTGTTAAATTTTAGATAATCATCAATTATAATAAAAAAGTGATTGGTCGGCAGTGGTAACGTATTCATCCAAAAGTTAAAATTCAGAAGATTATACTTACCATCATGTTGTTAACCTCAAATTTACAAGATTATTTAAACTGAAAACAAAATGAGAATTTTTTTTTGTTTACATTTTTTTCCCCCAATAGTTGTTTGTGACAATGCCTGTCAAACTGGGAAAATAACAACACTTAAGAGTTAATTCTCATTAAGTCTCACTTGCAATACATTTAGAAATGGCACGTTGATGCATCACACCACATTTGACATCACTGAACTCATGCCATTGATTCTGTCATGTGTTGTAAGGTGGTGGTGTTGATTTTGCGTATTGAGCTGCAGTACTTCATGTTGCTGCAGTGGAAGGAAAGATTTTGCATAACTAAAAATGTGTGTGATTTACACGAATAATACAACAACCCATGGTGATTCTATATTTAACTCTATATAACACTGATACAGTAGTGATGCATATATAAACACTCTATATAGTATATAAGATAAAGTCTGAAACTAAATCACAAAAATAACAATAGCATCAAACACTTGACAATTCTCAGAGAATGAATGACTAGTTTCGGAGTCAATTCTATCAAATTTATTTGGAGTGACAGCATGCAAAAGTGACAGTATCTGATGATATTCAAAACGTAACACTTCAACATGGCATTCCATTGAGACTCAGTAATTATGCAGCACCTGAATATTTGGACCTTTATATCTATAAAAACTCATAAACACTAAAAATATAAAAAGGCGCTATTATTATCAGCCATGCAAAGATTAAAAAAAAAAAACATCTCTGGAGTAGAACAAAGAATGAACAACCTATTCTACCCAGAAAGTACCTTTTATGGGGTTAAAACTTTCTCTGCACGTACCATTTTAGTACAATCATTTTATAGTCTACCTATTTTTGAGGGTACTAGCAAGTCTTTGAGAGGGATTGAATCAGAAGAGTTCTTAATCTCAGAAACTGGCAACCAAATATTTGTTTCCATGAACCCTGGCTCCAATCAGCAGTACAAAGACAGTTTACAAAGGCAATTTTTTAAGCATATACAGTACATAATACATGAGAGAAAAGCTTTCAGAATTCCTTGGTACACTTTAAAGCACTACTTACAGACATAATACACCTGATCGATTGTTGCAACCTTTTGAATCCTTTTAAAGGTTTTTGAAGGCATGCCTATAGTTTATATCTTGCGATTCTGACTTTTTTTCGTCTGAGTTCTAATTTTGCATCTCGCAATTCTGTTTTTTTTTTTTCACGTCCTATTGATTAAAAAATAAAAAGCTAATTTTTCCTCCCACACAATTGCAAGTTAATATGCCGCAATTTCCTCTCAGAAATGCAAGAAAAAAAGTCTAAATTGTGAGATAAAAGTTGCAATTACCTTTTTATGTTTTTATCCCATGACGGAAACAAGCTTCCATGCTTTATTATTTTTATAGAAGGGTTTTCTTAAAATGTAAGTTTTAATTCATCACTGTTTTTAAAAGCATTTTGTATTCTAGTGAATATCGTGTCGGTCATTTAAAAGGTGTGTAAAGCGAATTTGCTTTTAGAAATATTTTCTGGAAAATCATGAGATCTTAGTCAAAGCCAGACCCAGTTGCGGCTAATACCACAAAGACAAAGGCAAAACAGATTTTGAAGTCTGTGCTATGCAAGACTTCCTACCCTTCTGTTAACCCTGTTCCTACCGTCAAGGACAAAAACTAACTCTAAAGAGCTGCACTGATAAAGTAAACTACATCTCTGTCAGTCACAGAGTAGAACTCACAGTTATCAGGTGATTCTAACCTCTCTGCTTTCACTCCTTCACTTGTGCATCGACGGTTACATCCTTCATTACATCACATCCACAAAAAACTCACTGGGGTTGCCCATGGCCAAATGGAAAGACTGCCTAGAGGCAGTTAGCTCAGGCGGGACGGAGCCCAGGTCTCGGGTTGGTGGAGCTCCTGGAGGCCCACCAGGGGTGCCGGAGGGGGGAAAGCCAGGGTGGGGCGGCAAAGTAGGCGTTTGTGGGTGTGGGGCTCCAAGTGCTAAATGTGGGTGTGGATGCTGGGGCACCATCATCACCATCATTGGGTTGTAAGAAATGGGGATTCCAGGCGGATATGGAGCAAGATGAGCCTGCGGGACACGATGATGCGAGCGCTGGCTCGAGCGCTGACTGGAGCGACTGTGTTCGCTAGGAGTGGCTGAGCCGTGGTCTCGTCTCAGGCTGCTGCGAACAGAGTAATCTGACTCGCTACCGCTGCCAGAACGCGAGTCAGCTCCGCCCCCACCAGGAGATTTATCGTCACGTACGCTACCTCCCGCCGTGCTGCCAGATACACTTTTACTGCCCCTTCTCTTCTCTCCATCACTGCGTGTGGAGCCACTGCTGTGACTCCCTGAGAGAAAGAGAGACAAGAACACAACAGTGTTGACAGGGGCATAAAAACTTTTTATTTGTATACCAATATTAGTTAAGTTTATAGTGTTTTACACACTGATCTATAAATGACTGGATCACTCATCATGTTGTTAACTACCAACGAGTATATTACAATGACTAATACAATCACGTTGTTAATATTGTTCTATAATGAAACGAAAAGCTTAAATGACTATCTTGAAAATAAAGCTTTATGACTTTAAATCCGTACTGTATATAGTCATTTATTTCTATGAATAAATTCAGATTTCAAAATCAGGACTTTGTCGTTTGTTTTATATGTTGAAGTCATGTCCATCTGATGTTTATCATGTTCGCTACTGTAATGAATGTAGGTTTTTACGACATAAAAAAATAACCGTTTACATTCCTAGGGTGTTTGCATTGTAATAATGTACAGAGATACTTCAGATTTATAAACGCTGACTTGTTAGGTGATGTTTTCTCATTAAAATCATACAATTTCCAATTAATTCAACAGAACGTTTACGCACACTAGGGATTACCAATATGGCGGCGCGGCGGCTTCACTTTCATGACGTCATGAGCAATCCAGTTCTATATTATAGATCAGTGGTTTTCAAAGTCAGAACATAAAATGTTTTAAAAAATTATTATCATTTTTATATTACTATTACTAAAATACCATTATATAAATGTAAAATAAAACAGATGAAAACAAAACAAATACAATACAAAATACAATGCACAACAAATAAAAATACAAATGAAAATAAATAAGTGCAGCGTATTTCTAAATTTTAGTTACACTACAATTAAATGTTTTTTGTGAGGCTGCATTTAAAACATTAGTTAAAACTGTGATACTGTGAAATATTACTATGGGCATGCACTGAGGGTCAGTCCAGTTTGTTACCTTCACTGTGCTGGCTGCCTGCACTGCCTGGGCCGTAGCTGTAGTTGGAGAGCTCATGGTAGGGAGGAGGCTGGTTGGAATAGGGGTGAGGGTACTGGTACGTGAAAGAGTGGAGCAGAGGCCATGGTGTTGCTCCTGGCAATGGAAGAGGAGCCAGAGTATCCTGGTCTGAAGCACCACTGGAACCATCGTTATCGTTAAGAGAAAGGTTGGCCATGTCTGAGAGGAAGTAAAATTGAGAGATTAAATCAAGTATGAATTTAGGAAAGATTAACAAGTATTTTGTTTCTTTAAAATTTAATCTTAAATAAAAGCTGATTTTGCTTACAATTTTCACAGTTACTGAAGTCTCCAAATATGTAATAACACTGTTCAGAGAAGGTGATTTTGTTAACAGTGTGTCTGATGAAACCGGCCTTTAGTAGGTTACTGGCATATTTACGAGCTTCCCGTCTGTCCTGAAACCCATCGATGTGATGATACAACCACTCAACCACGTCAGAACCTGTTCTCACAATCATAAAGTCAGAGGAAAAACAAACACTGGATTAGATTGAAGGTCCATTTGTCTCATAGTCACAAAGATCACTTAGGAACAGTGTGTAAATACAGTCTCGGGTAAAAGCCTCTGACCTAAGAAAGCATTGGGAATGGTGATTTTCAGCCACATTCGGTCTCTGACCTCCAGACCGGACTCAGGAGATGCCATGGCCTTAGCAACCGATGCCATGTCAGAGCGAAGAGACAGGTTAAACTCGTCAAATCCTACAAACAGAGTAAGAGAGATTAAATAATGGGGCTAAGAGAGACTGTGCTTGTAAAATGAGAAGACAAGCACAGTACTTACGTTCAGTTTCTGTGACAGATGAGCTGGAGGTGATTGTGCTGCTAGGGTAGGATGGAAACACCCCTGTGAGAGCTACTGAATGATTGACCCATGCTGCTGGATCTATGGGCTGGATTGGCTCATCTGACAGACAAGAGGGGGAAGAATGTAAGATAAACGAATCTCAAATAATATATAAATAATTTGAAACAAAATTCTACATTTACATTACTATTCAGAAGTTCGAGGTCAGTAGGCACTTACGCTCACAGAGGCTGCATTTATTTGACCAAAAAAACTGTAAGACTGTGAATTCTTTCAATGTTGAAAACAGTTGCACAGCCTAAAACTGAAACTTGAATCTTCTGTAACATTATTAATGTCTTTACTATTCTTTTGACCAGTTGAATGCATCCCTGCTTTATAAAATTACTGGTTGCACTTTATTTTACAGTACGTGTACTTACATGTACTTATAATGTATTTATCTAAGAAAGTTCTGGTAATAAAAGGTAATTACATGGGGTAGGGTTAGGGTTAGGGGTAGGTTCAGGGTTAGTACCTAGTTATTACATGGTTATTTTAATTACTATAAGTAAATAGTATGTACATGAGGAACAGGACTGTAAAATAAAGTGCTACCTTACTTTTAAACATTTGAGCAGTTATTTATTATTTTTAGATTTTTAGATTATAATTATTAATTTTAGTAAAGTGAATTAAACCAGAATTAAAATTAGACTCACTGCGTGGCAGGGTGAAATAACCTTGTGGAGAAGGGTCCCAACATTTTGCCACAGTCAGGATGATGGGTCTAAGAGAATAAAAGTGATATTATAACATTGCAGGTTATATATTATTGTCTACTAATATATTTTTACTAATAATAACAACTTGCATAGAGTGCAATACTTGGTCTTCCTGCTGCAAGTAATGTCAAAATAATTTGATTAAGAATATAAGCAATATATTTATGAGAAAGCTTTTATTGTCCAGTGGGAAACCAGTGATATTTTCTTTGAGCCTTGATTTCTGGAGGATGTAAAAACGGATGGATCGGTAAATGGATCATCTTCTGTGGCAGCCCAGAAAATTCTAAAATACACTGCTTGCTAAACCTCCAATTACATCAACCTGTATCTTTTGCTCTTCATTTTGTTGTATTAGTGTAAAAAAAAATTACTTTTTTTGTCAGAAATAGACACATAAATTATTATGAAACTGTCCATTATAAAAATGGGACGTTCCCATGAAGACTTGAAGGCAAGCTTAAAACAATTCTCACAGACTCACCCAGGTTTATGGACAATCTCACGGAGCACTCTGACCGCATCATCATTACTCATGTTCTCAAAGTTGATGTCATTCACCTGCACAGAAACAAGACAACAATCAGTCTGACAAACATTAGAACCAGTCATCAAAACTGCATTAACCCTGCAGCAATGAAAGTACTGATTCTCTGTTTAAGCATAATTACTACTGAAATGGCCGCAATGTTTGTGTCTTGAAGCTGGAATTTGGCCTGAAAATATCATCTTAGATTTTAATGTTGAGCATTTAGGTTTGACAGGAATTAAAACAGCACTCTCACTCATCTGACAGGCCAGTCCTCCATTGAATAGGTTTCAATTTGTGACTGATTTCCCAGAACAAACCACTTCTTCCTATGAGTGTGTATACACAAACACACACCTGCAGCAGCATGTCTCCAGGTTCAATGCGTCCGTCTGCAGCTACAGCTCCTCCCTTCATGATGGAGCCAATATAGATGCCTCCATCACCTCTCTCATTACTCTGACCCACTATACTGATGCCCAGGAAATTATACTTCTCTGTAGGACACAACAAATAGAAAGGAGCACAATATGGATGAAAAACAATTCTTATTTAATAAATAGCAGGACAAAAATGGAGGAACAGGTAAGAAATGGCTCTTACCCATGTTAAGAGTGACTGTAATAATGTTTAAGGACATGGTTGAATCTGTCACACTGCTGAAAGAGGAAGCCTATAAAAAAAAAACAAACAAGAACTCATAAAAACTTAGTTAAATAAAACAAAATGTTCAATTGTATCAAATACTTAGAGAGAAACTCCACGCAATAATTACATTTTGGTCATCATTTACTCCCCTTCATGGTTCCCATCCAGTATAACTTTCTTCTGTGCAATATAAAAGATGATATTTTGAAGAATGTTGGTAACCAAACCGTTTCCATTGCCTCTGACTTTCATTTGACGCATATTATATGGAAAATACAATGGAAGTAAATAGGAAACCAAAACTGTTTGGTTACCAACATTATTCAAAACATCTTCATTTCTGTGAAAAAAAAAAAAAAAAAAAAAAGTTTCATACCCTCTCCAGACGTGGGCGCTGTTTCCTGCGTCTGCGATGGCGTTTCAGCAATCTAGATGCTGTGCTCTGTTCGGTGGAGCTGCTGAATCTGATCGCAAACATTTAGTCAAATAAACATTCACAATCAAGGCATAATCTGCAATATTGATTAATCCGTGCTTCTCAACTGGTTTTGCTTCAGGATAGAGATTTTATTATATAGTAATGGTTACCTAATTACCTAATCTAATACAAACATACAAACCTTTTATCTTCTACCAATGAAAAACGAATGTGCATTAAAAAAAAAATTTAGTTTGATTGGAAGCGTGATTTAAAAAAATAAAAAATAAAAAAAACGAGAAAAAAAAATCAAAACTATCGATAAAAGCATACAGTGATGCTGACACGCTCTTGTAAAGTTCAATCACTTGATTCAGATAACAGAAATAAAACTGGCCTTAAAAAAAAAATTACACAACCTAAAAACAGAGATCTGATTGAAGTGGACTTCTGCAAAGATGAAGCATGTCATTTTCTTGACGCTACAAAACTTTTTCCAACGCCAATCCAATCTTTAATCAAGCGCACTTGCTCTGACCTGCTCATCGTATCGTCCTCATCTGAATCACAGAAGCTCGTGGTGTCCAGTTCACTGCTCATCACTGTGGTGGCACTCTCATAGCCAGCCAGGTGTCTGTCCATACGGGACTGCCCATTCATACGTGGACCTGAGACTAAAAGAGAAAGAGTACAGCAAAATAAACATAGACTGCTTTGTCAATATGGAAATACTACTGACATAACTGATAAAAATGAATAGGTAATGTCAAACAAGCAACACAGGAAACAGAACAGACCATGTTGATCCAAGCTCTCTCTGGGTCGAGGTCTCTCTCTCCTGAAAGACACGACTGACTCAGTCTCTGTCTGATCATCTAAGGAATCCACGCTGCCTGCTGTGTTGGGACTGAGCACACACACACACACACACACACACACAATGCAATGATTTACATTCAAGACACATCTGTACATCTTTGCATGCTGAGCAAACCTTAAACTTTTAAAAGCCAGCTGCCTCTAGCAAACCAATCTCTGATGAGAAACTTGAGAGCATGAGTCACTGGGGGTAATAACCTTCTTAATTAGTATATTTGACCTCATTTCCAGTATATATACAGTATTGTTCAAAATAATAGCAGTACAATGTGACTAACCAGAATAATCAAGGTTTTTAGTATATTTTTTATTGCTACGTGGCAAACAAGTTACCAGTAGGTTCAGTAGATTGTCAGAAAACAAACAAGACCCAGCATTCATGATATGCACGCTCTTAAGGCTGTGCAATTGGGCAATTAGTTGAAAGGGGTGTGTTCAAAAAAATAGCAGTGTCTACCTTTGACTGTACAAACTCAAAACTATTTTGTACAAACATTTTTTTTTTCTGGGATTTAGCAATCCTGTGAATCACTAAACTAATATTTAGTTGTATGTATCTGTGTGGCATGGAGTCAACCAAATTGTGGCACCTCTCAGCTGTTATTCCACTCCATGATTCTTTAACAACATTCCACAATTCATTCACATTTCTTGGTTTTGCTTCAGAAACAGCATTTTTGATATCACCCCACAAGTTCTCAATTGGATTAAGGTCTGGAGATTGGGCTGGCCACTCCATAACATTAATTTTGTTGGTTTGGAACCAAGACTTTGCCCGTTTACTAGTGTGTTTTGGGTCATTGTCTTGTTGAAACAACCATTTCAAGGGCATGTCCTCTTCAGCATAGGGCAACATGACCTCTTCAAGTATTTTAACATATGCAAACTGATCCATGATCCCTGGTATGTGATAAATAGGCCCAACACCATAGTAGGAGAAACATGCCCATATCATGATGCTTGCACCTCCATGCTTCACTGTCTTCACTGTGTACTGTGGCTTGAATTCAGAGTTTGGGGGTCGTCTCACAAACTGCCTGTGGCCCTTGGACCCAAAAACAACAATTTTACTCTCATCAGTCCACAAAATGTTCCTCCATTTCTCTTTAGGCCAGTTGATGTGTTCTTTGGCAAATTGTAACCTCTTCTGCACATGCCTTTTTTTTAACAGAGGGACTTTGCGGGGGATTCTTGAAAATAGATTAGCTTCACACAGACGTCTTCTAACTGTCACAGTACTTACAGGTAACTCCAGACTGTCTTTGATCATCCTGGAGGTGATCATTGGCTGAGCCTTTGCCATTCTGGTTATTCTTCTATCCATTTTGATGGTTGTCTTCCGTTTTCTTCCACGTCTCTCTGGTTTTGCTCTCCATTTTAAGGCATTGGAGATCATTTTAGCTGAACAGCCTATCATTTTTTGCACCTCTTTATAGGTTTTCCCCTCTCTAATCAACTTTTTAATCAAAGTACGCTGTTCTTCTGAACAATGTCTTGAACGACCCATTTTCCTCAGCTTTCAAATGCATGTTCAACAAGTGTTGGCTTCATCCTTAAATAGGGGCCACCTGATTCACACCGGTTTCTTCACAAAATTGATGACCTCAGTGATTGAATGCCACACTGCTATTTTTTTGAACACACCCCTTTCAACTAATTCAACTAATTGCCCAATTGCACAGCCTTAAGAGCGTGCATATCATGAATGCTGGGTCTCATTTGTTTTCTGAGAATCTACTGAACCTACTGGTAACTTGTTTGCCACGTAGCAATAAAAAAAATATACGAAAAACCTTGATTATTCTGGTTAGTCACATTGTACTGCTATTATTTTGAACAATACTGTATATAAAAAAAAACTTAGAATAACATAAATTTACCTGAAAAGCCAAACCAGTTTTAGATTTTAATAACATTTATCATAAATATAATTTATCATGCTTCATTAGCATTTTTTTCTTGTTTTATACCACAAAGCAAATATTTTGACTTATCTATGATACAGGCTGTCTATTTTGAAAAGCAAATACCCCAAAAAGTGTGTTTCCACATCAACTAAAGCTGTGCCTCCCATTCGACAACTTATAATGAGAATGTGTATTTTAAGGGATGGAGAGAGAACTGCTGCAGTCACCAACCACAAAATGACATTCAATGGCACAAAACAGACATGCAAATTAACATACTGGAAGGAAGGGGGTCTGGAGTCTCCAATGCCCCCCGTCCTCTCGGGAGGAGGTGGAGGAAGGGGAGGAGGGGGAGGAGAGGGCTGAGACTGGACCTCTACCGGAGGAGCAGGGGGTTCGGCTGCAGGGGTGTCTGAGGACACCAGCTAACAGAAAGAGAGAAGATTGGTGTGAGAGTGAATATGAGCCATAAAAAACAAGGAACCAAAAAGGATTATGGGAAAAGATCTAATGACGATAATAACACAAATTATTTTTTACCCAACACATACTCATGGAGCTCATTCAAAAGTGTAAAACTGATCACACAATCCTTCAGGTCAGACATATCCAGTGTCTGGGTTTTACGTAACTACCAATTTTAATGAAGACCAAGTTGGAGAGGTACATAGCGGCAAGCAGACAGGAATCTCTATTCAGCTCTGTTTGGGGCGATCAACCTTATCCTTAAGCTTGAATATTAGTGCAATAGAAAATTTTACTTCATGAGAAAAGTAAAAACATCTTCACAAGCTTCACAATAAAACATTGTATGCTAAAGCATAAAAAAAAGTCAAAGCCATGTACTTGAGATACTAAAGACATATCAGATGCATTATAAGAGGCCACATACAGTATCATTGTAAGCCCTTCTCCTTACTTCATGCTAATGGATGCTAGGTTATTGTACACAACTCCTCAAGGGACCTTGAGCTATCCTGACGGTAGTCTACTGTTTCCACCCCAAAGGCTCTGGTTTCATCGAAGCCTTTTGATTTAAGCACCTGCATTTCTTTCAGGGCTTTTAGACGAGGCTGGATTTCAGTCTTCGTGTGAGGGGCCTGACACACTCTATTGGTGCTCTTTAGAGTTTCACTGTGACATATATCAAAACAGACATGTCGCTACAGGGATGATGAGTTTCAGCGAGGTTTAGTAAAATGGTGCAGTTTGCACTCAGAAAACCGAGAACTGTAATGACACTATTAAGCATCATATGAGAGTAGAGAATAAATTAAAAAAAAAAAAAAAAAAAAAAAAAAATATATATATATATATATATATATATATATATATATATATATATATATATATATATATATATATATATATATATATATATATATATATATATATATATATATATATATATATATATATATATATATATATATATATATATATATATATACACACACACTTTATTAGGTACACCTGTTCAATTGCTTGGGAACACAAATTGCTAATCAGTCAATCCCATGGCAGCAACTAAATGCATTTAGGCATCTAGATGTGGTGAAAAAGACATGCTGAAGTTCAAAACATTTCTAGGGTTTACACAGAATGGTCCAATATCCAGTGAGCGCCTCGTTGATGTCAGAGGAGAAAGAGCAGACTGGTTGGAGATGATAGAAAGGCCACAGTAACTCAAATAAACACTAGTTACAACCAAGGTATGCAGAATACCATCTCTGAATGACAACACGTCAAACCCTGAAGCAGATGGGCTACAGCAGCAGAAGACCACACCGGGTGCTGCTCCTGTCAGCTGAGAACAGGAAACGGAGGATACAATTCACACAGGCTCACCAAAATTGGACAATAGAGGACTGGAAAAACATTGCCTGCTCTCATGAGTCTCGATTTCTGCTGCAACATTCAGATGGTGGGGGATATTTTCTTGGAACACTTTGGGCCCCTTAGTGTCAATTGAGCATCGTTTAAACGCCACAGCCCACCTGAGTATTGCTGCTGACCATGTCCTTCCCTTTATGACTACAGTGTACCCATCTTCTGATGACTACTTCCAGCAGGATAATGCACCATGTCACAAAGCTAAAAATAATCTCTGACTGGTTTCATGAACATGACAATGAGTTCACTTTACTCAAGTGGCCTCCACAGTCACAAGATCTCAATCCAATAGAGCAGCTTTGGGAAGCGATGAGATTCGCATCATGGATGTGCAGCTGACAAATCTGCAGCAACTGACTGATATTATCATGTCAATATGGACCAAAATCTCAGAGGAATGTTTCCAACACATTGTTGAATCTACCTAACGAAGAATTAAGTCAGTTCTGAAGGCAAAAGAGGTCCAACCCGGTACTAGCCAGGTGTACTTAAATACACCAGTGTGTGTGTGTGTGTGTGTGTGTGTGTGTGTGTGTGTGTGTATGTAAAGAGCTACTGCTGACTGACAGAGAGAACTGGAACAGGAACAGTTCTTACCCAGGAGACAACTCTTCCATTGAAGCACGGCAGCTTGGCACTGTCATCCGAGATCTCCTCCTTCACCACCCTGAGCAGAAACAATTACAGAAGAGAGACAGCATTAAAATTAAGGAACACACATTTTGACAGATTTATGTAGGCTATTTATACATAAATGCATGCATCTAGACAATTTTGACTTTACTTATGGTATGTATATCCTAGATTTTTACAATATATTAAGAAAATATGAGTGCTTGCACTTAAAAAACAACACACTGTCACAATGCTGATATTTAATGTTAATATCCCAATTTTAATATCCCACTTTTTTTTTCTCCTAGTATTATATTCTGTTCCCAGTCATTTTTTTTCTGTGTGGTCAGCAGGCTACAAAATGACCACTGAGCATGCGCAGGTTGTGTGAAGAAGTCCGTCGCTACCCACACTTCTATAGGTTCACATTACTATGTCCAGGCTCATGTTAATAAACTGAACACAGTTTAGGTCCGGCAGTGCATTCCAGGAGCAGTGCAGTGCAGCAATCATTTCTACAAGTTCATTTTTGCTGCACTGCAAGTGAAGAAATAAAGTAACAGCGCATTGTTTGCGGTAAATATGAACATGGATTGACACAAACATTTTGTAATTACACCAAAAATACATATAATTAAAGTCTACTGTGTTTTATAGTCAACACATAAAACTTTGACTAAGTTTAAAGTGCTTTTAGATAAACAAAGCAATAATAGATGGCACTCGTGGAGGTAGTAAAACAAAGTTCTTTATGAACGCAGGGTTGCTTGTAATAAAGATTTAAATGCAAAAGAAAGGGCAGCAGAGCTGACTGTTGGTGAGTTTTAATTTAGAATGTTTGTGATAATGTAAGAAAATAAGTTTAAATGTTTTGCCACTTGCTTGAGCAACTTAATTTATCAATCTAGAAGTAAATGCAAAAGTAAAAAACATTGAATAATGTGTTTCTTATATTTACTGCATTTAAACATGTCTATGAAAGATTATATTACTGTAGTGTGTAAAAAAAAAAAAAGAATCGCAATGCTGAAAAAGCATTTTACAATTGCAAGTTACAATGTTTGGATTTTAAATCAAAATAATGGATAAATATTGTGTTTCTAGTAAACAGCCATGGATCAGTTGCAGACCCCTGTGTGAAAGCACTAACCACAGATGGGGTCTAATTTACGAAACTAACATACGACAGAAATGAATGTCATTTCAATGCAAAACCTGGAGTTGATCAGGATGGACGTGAGTGGTGGCTACGATCAAATCTCACATCTGGGGCCCGTTCTTCGTACGTCGCTAACTCAGTTAGCTGGATTTGAATGTTGACGATTTGGCGTGATCTTGGATCGTTTGGTTCTTCCAAGCTCATCCCGGAGCTGCTGTCATAGCAACAGGTCCGTTAGCTTAAACCTGCTCGGGAGGTTCTGCTCAAACAGAACTGATACTCAAAATATGTCTGTTACCACCGCTACTTTATTACAAGAGTATCGTACTGATCCAGGGACAATAATTTAAAATAATAATCATTAAAAAAATTTTTTTTAAATAATATAAAAATGCTGTGTAGTCCATAACAGCCTACTATAGACAGCCAGTTTTACTCACTGAAATATTTATTTGTCATAAAAGTATTACTTCATAATTGTATTAGAGTCTTACACACATGCTATACAGATAATAGAGTCGTGCATTATTTTGAGTGATGACTGCTATTATAAGAGTGGCTTGATGGAGCGCAGGAGATGCAGATAACATGATACTGACCCTTAAGAAACTTTCATTAATGCTGTCACGTAACAATATGTCCAAATATAAAATGAAATGAATAGATAATTTCTACATTGAAATAAAAATGTAAAGACTGCACAACTATTATAAATTGCGAATCGAAATAATTGGGAATCATGAAAAAAATTCTAATAAAAACAAAAACATGTAGGCCTATCTATTATCTGTTTCATGAATCTATTATAACATTTATGTAGTTTTGTTTGCTTGGCTGTTTCCTTATAAAAGTCTAGAAATTTGTCAAGTTTTTTGTCAGGTGTCGTTTTAAATTATATGACGTCATTACATTGCCGTCTTGCCACCAGCCAATCGCTGCACTGCTGATCATGGTTTCGAGTATCGATACATATCCCCTTTTAAGCCAAACATGAACGCGCAATTATCTCAGATAACTCAATCCAGCGATACTAATCATACACAACAAGTGTGTTCGAAGAACCCAATTAGCCGGATCATGATTAGCACGATGATATCATCTTGGATATGTCATTTGATCTCGGATGTAATAAGTGACGTACGAAGAACGGGCCCCTGGTCTCAGCTTGTGTACGCAACATTTTGAGTTGGGCCTTGCGCGCAGAATTGTAGAATGACAGCATTTTGTTTTTATTTTTATTTTAATTTTTCAGACATTCGAACAAAGCTCAATAGTCGTTCGTTAACCAGTAAAGATTTTATACAGGTCTTTCGCATTATATGCACAAATAGCAGTGTAAAAAAAAACCCACGAGGATTCAATTGTTGCATCAGGCACCTACAGCGTTTCTGTGAAAGGAGAAAAACTGAAATTAAGTCTATAAAATAAATTTCAAAAATGGATCACACAAAATATAGAATGGACTATAATATAATTAACAGAAGGATAAAAAAAAAAACACTGCAACAAGTGTTTTGTGACACTCTTAATGCATGTTATTTCCTTTCTTTATATCTTTATTTGATTTAATCCATCTGATTTGCCTTATGTATACAAAAAACAACAAGTTCTACCATTGCCTGACATTACAGCCATTCATCATCAAACTACAATGCAGTCAACCAAACATAAAAGTTGTACTGTTTATTTTAAAAGGTTCGCTGTAAAATCAGCGTGCAGTTCCCAAACAAACATTTTTGCGCATTTGAAGGATTTTACACGGATATTAGAACTAGAGTGAAGTACAAATGTTTAGGCTACATATTGAATAATAGTTATGCAAACAGATGTTATAAATATGGTAAAAATGGAAACATTTGAATTCTTGTGGTATGAGACATATCACGTGAGATATGTGAGACGTGAGCCCAATGCCATTTCAGCTTTGCTTGATATTTGTATGCAGTTTATAATGAATGCCACTTTAGCCTACTTTTTGTTGTATTTTATAGTTTAATATATAATTTTATAACTACTTATTTTTCATTCTTCGTTCTGTTCTGAATACCATTAAATTAAAAAGTTTAGTTGTAGAGTGAGGGTAACTAAATTAGCTGTTTATAATTTACCAGTTTTTAAAGAGCCAGTAAGATGAAAATTCTAAGCTTCCTATCACTGTTTATAAGTCCTGTACATTAGGTTTAAATCCATCCAAGGTTAAAAACACTGTCATTTTGTCAAAATATCATTTTAAAATTACCTCAATTCTCAGAGATCCCCAAACGGTTCACGCGAAGCTGTTCAAAAGATTCAGTTTCCTTAAACCCCACCTTTCTGTAGCATACTGTGTTCTGATTGGTCAACTAACATAGGTTTGATTGGTTGTTCCGCACACACCTCCACGGTAAACTATGCGTTAGCATCTGTTTGGGGTGAATTATGTCTTTTTGCTCTCATCGCAAAGCAAACAGTAAAACAAAAAACTTGAACAGTCTCGCTGCTTTTTCTTCTGTGTGGGTGTATTCAAGCCGCGCGCTTCAGTTTGAATCTGAATAGCGCGTTCAACGCGGGGACGTGGTCACATTAGATATAATGAAGGGAGACGTGAAAAACAGACATCGCGTTGTTTTCATATGGATTACTTTATCACAGAATATCTGTTTTAGGCAGCACTTGTTTAGTTTTAAAGTAGTCATGTCAAGCTTTCTATAGATATCTCTCTCATGTCTCTTCATTGAGAATTCACGGAGTAACACTTCATTTTAATGACGTGTTTGTACATGACGATCAACGCAGACAGGCTGCAGACAGCACACATACTGATAAGACGCTCGGGAGAAAACAGACACATAACCTCATAATCATACTTCGCGTTGTGATTAGGAGATGCTCGTTGTTCTAAATAAAGTTGATAATGAACCATCTTTTATGGCCAAACGCTTTGAAAATCCCCCGCTGTACTCAAAGAGATTAGAAAAGCAGTCATCAGTGAAATGTTGTGAACAAAACAAAAGGGATTTGTTGTACTGCTCTGGTATTGTGGTGAAAAAGAATTTTAGCCATTGGTTCTTCTGATCTTCATTCTTTGGCAGTGAAAATAAAACAAACGGTCTCCTCGACATGATGCTATCACACCAAATAGAGCGTCTGTGTGTGGGGGTGGGGCAGATCAGAGTTCCTTTTCTCCCAACACGGTAGGCGGAGATTATTATGCAAAGTGCTCCTAGTGACGTACATAGAGATGGGCAAAATATTTGAAATCTATAACGACTTGTTTCAGCGATTCAGAGTCGACTCCTTACTTTAGAAGCCAATAACTTTATAAATCATGTACTTTTTGATTTAATTATTTGCACATTGTTTACACAGATGGACAGCTACATCATACACTGTAATACAGGCAATTTTTGATTTCCCATCTGTGTGGCTCTTTAAATTATAGACTAGGCCTATGTATAAATTACATAAATTAATGTAGCCTAAATGTTTGCAAATACAAGGTTAATGGGTGTTTTTGGAGTAAGATCAATTTCTCTTTCATGAGATTACTTCCTCTTTTTGGCCGTGTTCGGTTTCTCTCGGTCGTAAACTCTAGGATGAGGTTTCTAAGGCCCTGTCCCAAATGAAACACTTCATGTGCATTTGCTGTCTTATGGACTTGCAATGGCTGCCACGTGCACATGTCCGTTAAGTCCACGAGACCGTAGGGGGTCCCGCTTGTCATTTTAGAATTCAGAAGAGTGCTTGCACCCTTTGCGTCCGTTATGCACCCCCCAATCCTCACTTCCACCAAGCCCACACTGAGGCAAGCTCCACAGCAGACTTCTACCCAACAGTCAAAGTGGCATTGCATCATGCAAGTGAGGACTCAAGAGGAAGACCGCAAGGGTTTAGAGTGCCATTTGGGACAGGGTCTAAACCAGGGTGTTTTTAGGGAAGTGATATTCAAATGATGATTGTTTTCTGCTGCCACATTTACCAACGTATGATCATTCGTACAATGAGATTGGCGACATACAAATGTTTCATGAAATCACACGTGAACTCTGTCGTAAGTTGATTTGTGCACTTTGCGCTCGTTTCTATGATATGATAAACGAGGACCATGGAGTGCATGCGCACTACAAATGTAGTATGAGGCCACCTCGCATACAGCTCACTAAATCAGGCTTGTGCTGTTTGTA
Organism: Carassius auratus; assembly: GCF_003368295.1. Classification (NCBI taxonomy): domain Eukaryota; kingdom Metazoa; phylum Chordata; class Actinopteri; order Cypriniformes; family Cyprinidae; genus Carassius; species Carassius auratus. The sequence goes on from NC_039274.1 coordinate 33,234,879, forward strand.
AGCTATTGGGCAAATGATCGGTGACAGGCCTCAAAAATCCTGATTGGTGCACCCCTATTTACAATATTACAGTTTTTACAGATTAATGCAATCTTGGTGAGAATAATAGACTTCTTTCTTACAAAAAAAAAACAAAACAAAACAAAAAAACACTGACCCCAAACTTTTGAATGGTAATGTGCATGAACTCTTACTGATGCTGCCAAGGCTAAACAAGACAGATGACTATTTTAGTCAACTAGATAACATTATATTGTTGACAATTCAGCAGACCACCTCTCATTGCCATGAAATATAGAATACAGCACTGGAAAACAAATGTTTAATTTGGCAAGGCATAACGATGGATGTAAAATGTATTTTGTATGTATTTTTAGTAGCAATGCAGCACTGGCAGCACATTAAGCCAAAGTATAATCAGAGTTAGGCAATTGAATATGTATCAGCAATATAACAGCGATACGTTTTCTAATCTCAGTCTTCTCTCCATAAACCATTGCTATTTCTTATCTGCAACCAAACAAACAATCGACTATGATGCAACTCCACAACAATTTCACAAAGCACTTCCTGAAAGCAAAGCTCTCCTGCACTTTTAACGCTTGTGAAACAATCCCACCCCCAAACCCTCTAAGGAGGCTAATTAAGCCCAACATCTGTACTTGAAAAACAACTCTTGACCTCTAACACAGCCCACACAAACTGATTTTAACAAAAGCTCTTACAAAAGAATGAGCTCTGGACTTAAGACCCTGTTACAATTTGGCAGCAGCCATTTGGATATTTACTTTGGGGAAGTCGTGGCCTAATGGTTAGAGTCGAACAACCCAATCGAAGGGTTGTGAGTTCGAGTCTCGGGCTGGATGGAATTGTGGGTGGGAGAAGTGCGTGAACAGCTCTCTCTCCACCTTCAATACCACGACTTAGGTGCCCTTGAGCAAGCATCGAACCCCCAACTGCTCCCCGGGCGCCGCAGCATAAATGGCTGCCCACTGCTCCGGGTGTGTGCTCACACTGTGTGTGTGTGTTCACTGCTCTGTGTGTGTGCATTTCGGATGGGTTAAATGCAGAGCACAAATTCTGAGTATGGGTCACCATACTTGGCTGAATGTCACTTTCACTTCACTTTTATTTTCATTAGGACTTTTTGCACTTAACACAGTCTGAGAAAAAATGTAACAGGAATAAAACTGCACACATATCTAGGCCTGTATTCTTAAAGGGGGGGTGAAATGCTATTTCATGCATACTGAGTTTTTTACACTGTTAAAGAGTTGGATTCCCATGCTAAACATGGACAAAGTTTCAAAAATTAAGTTGTAAGTTTTTTTTCCCAAAAATACTCCTTCCGGTTTGTCACAAGTTTAGGAAAGTTTTTTTCGAGTATGGGTCTGTGTGACGTTAGATGGAGCGGAATTTCCTTATATGGGTCCTTAGGGCACTTCTGCCGGAAGAGCGCGCGCTCTCATATAGCAGAGCACTGAGAGCACAACAGACTTCACTGATCAGAGCGAGAGCGTCGCGAAATGTCACAAAGGAAGTGTATTTTTGGTTGCCAGGGCAAGACAACCCTGCACAGATTACCAAAAAAAAAAACAGCATTAAGGGACCAGTGGATGGAGTGTATTTTTTACAGAGCATCAACGGAGTTGTGCAAGTGTTTTTTTTTTTTCCCTGCATTTCGAAGATGCTTGTTTTACAAACAAGGCCCAGTTTGACGCCGGATCATTTATTTCTTAAGGATAATGCAGTCCCAACGAAAAAGGGTCACGATCGTGTGTTGGAACCACATGCGGTGAGTAAAACTGCTTCAAATATATCTTTGTTGTTAACTTAGCTATTGACGCGTAAGCACATCAAGTAAACAACATGCGATGTTGTCATCAAACTGCACTTTCCACGTGTACAGCTTAAGCATAAAGTGGAACTTAGTCATTTTCCAAAACCGCTAAGCAAATATATACAGTTTCAGTACATACCACATACAGATGTCGTTGCTGATGCTGCTCTTGTTAAATTTCAGCCTCTGGATCTGATTCTGGATCATAAATATACGCTGAATCTGACTGTTAGTCATGGTTTGTTTTGGATAATGTTTTTTTCCTCACGGTAATGTCACAGCTTCCAAAGGCTCTCAACGCAAAAGCCTATTCGCGCTCGTGATTCTTTAGCTCCGCTCACACGTCACGCCTCCAAGCGCTCGTGTTTTTCTGGGAAAAAACGGTACAGACTATCTTATATCTTATATCTCTTATAAATATAATAAAACTAAAGACTTTTTGGAGTTATGAAGGATGCAGTACTACTCTATAGGTACTCAAGATTAACAGGATATTGAGTGAAAACAAGCATTTCACCCCCCCTTTAAAGGTTCTAAAATTCGTATCAGAGAACTTCTAATTAAGATTAAAAATCTTTAAAGAGTCTTAGCTTAAAAGTGATTCAGGACCAATCCGAGAGCAGTGAGGAGGCGGGGCTGACCCAGTTGCTAGCTTTGACACAGTCTTATGAAAACTGTGATTGGTTGGTTGTCCAAGAAGGAAATAAAAAAGACTTGGTAAAATTCGCATTTTAGGGGCTAAATTTCAAGTTATTGGTATTTGGGTAGCTTCAACCCACGGACATGAAAAACAAACGCAGACTTGGCAACACTGGTTCAGGTGGAGCGGCAGTTACTACACAGAGCCGTAGTCTACCAACAACTAACACAAAATCGCTTTCAAAATTGACAAAGAATCGCCTGCGTTACTTCCATTTCTGGTACTATGGCATTTTTGTGCGGTGTCAGAGAAGCATGGCTCTAATAAGATCTACACAAAAATAATCCCTGCAGGATCTAATGTGTAGCATCTTATTAACTCACTGTCTTGCATTGTGCAACACATTTCTTCTCCTCTTTATGTTTCATCCATTTCTCCACTCCTAAAGAAACTCTTAAGCCTCTTAAAAGTCCTCATCTGTACTCTTAACGACTTTGGAATTACTTTGAATTACTTTTTTCTTTACTAGGATCTTTTCTTTAATTTTAAGAGGAAACACCCACATTTCTTAGAATTTTGTTTCTAGGAACAACTCTTAGCACTAAGATTTTTCATGAATACGGGCCCTGGTCTGTACCCTTGTATATAAAAATTAAAAAAAAAAACAGCAGAGAGAATGTTGAGGAGGCCTGGAGAAACCAAGGGGTCCCCAGCTTCTCTCTCTCACTCACTCACTCGCTTTCTGTTGATTCTATCCCAGACACTAAGCAAATGGTCCGTCACCAGCCTCCAATCATATCCCTTCCCAAACCCCAGCCACTGCCACACACAGTCAGACTGACAGCTGGCTCAACACACTGCAAATCAGCACTGCAGCATCACAGCGCCGCCTGCTCCCTGCCCCACTCCACTACCGTATCAGCTTACATCCGCGTCCGACGCCATTCAACAATAAACACACACATCCACCCTTTTCCACAATAACAAAAATGAGACATTCTCAGCCTTTCTTCCAAAACAGGAAAGAAGAAACGATCAAGTCTGCAGATTTCACTTTCCCGGTAAAATCCAGAGTAATCAGATCCCAGTAATGCAGTTACATCAATTCAGCGGTGTTTTACTAGAACAAGACACAGATGGCTGACATTTTGGCTGCAGGGTTAAATAATTGCTATTTTGCAAATCCCTTTACCTGTAAACCATGTTAGCTCCACTCTTATGATGAAAATTTGTTATTGTTAATGAGAAAGGCAGAACAGATCTGCTCTTGTTTTATGGTCTAAGTAAATATTATGAAAGCCATTTTTGCCAAATGTACAATGTAATTGTGACATTTTAGATCACAATTTGGAGAACTACAAGATGCAAAATCAGAATTCTAAGAAAAACTAAATCTGGATTCCAAGATATATAATCATAAATGTGAGATAAAAACTCATGCATGCAGTATAAAAAAAATACAACAGATTAATGTTCTAAAACATTTGTTTTATTGACTGTACATTTACAGTGCTTCAGGTGAATGTCTTTGATTTATATCAAAATGAACCTAGTGTAAGCTGTCCAATTTATGGAGCATTTACAGTCAGGTGATAACATCCAAATTTGCTTAGATTACAGACATTCCAGTAGCATCTGGAGAATGCATTACTGACAAGTAGGTAGCTTAGATTTATTAGCTGGTATTCTGTCCATGGCAGGACGATTCAGGACAAATATGTGGTTAAAGACAAAGAACTCTACTCTTTATAATAATAAAAAAGACACCAAGACAGCAGTGGGACACTAAAAACCTGGCCTGTAACCATGTAAAGGATGATAATCTCACTACACAAGGAATATAATGTGTAGAAGACAGAATAGCTACAAATTACAAACTACCAAAAGTTTAGGGTCAGTAAGATCCCTTAATGTTTTTTAAGAGGTCTTACTAAGAGTGCACTTATTTGATCAAAATAAACTAAAAACAGTAATATTGTGAAAATTATTACAATTTAAAATGTTTATATATTTTAAAATGTAATTTATTCCTGTGATTGCAAAGTTACATTTTCCATAGCCATTCCTCCAGTCTATCTTTGTCACATGATCCTTCAGAAATGAGATCTGGTGCTTATTATCAATGTTGAAAACAGTTATGCTGCTTCATGTTTTTGTAGAAACTGTAAGTAACACTTACTTAATAATAAAATAAATTAATATGAAGTTCAGAAATACAACATTTATATAAAATATTTTGTAATACTTTAAAATACTTTTTGTTGAAACTTTGAATTGAATGTGTCCTTGACGAATACCAGTATTGATTTTTTTTTCGTACTGACCCCAAACTTTAAATGCATATTTAAAACTATTTAAGAAATTACACATCTTAGATCATAATTCTTACATCAAGCCTTAAAAGAATATGACTAGGGTATATTTAATATCAAACAGTTGCTCAAGGGTACACAAACAGTTTCTTTCTACACAACTCGTTTATGGACAAGGTATTTTCATTTAGCCTAAACCTGCAAAGCACCACTGCAAACTCTGATAAACTCTGTCGAGAAGTGCCTTGAATCAACTAGACCACCCAGACCAGTGTCCTTCTCGTGTAAAACCCTTATCTAACCCTCACAACAACATCAGACACAAAATAAACACAGATGTATTTCTTACACATAAAGGCATTCCTTTGTTATGGCTATTCGTGCACATATTTCCCGCATTCACTCACCCGAAGTCCTGGTCCATAGACTTGAAGAAGAATTTGTAGTTCGGCTTATTCAAGACCTGTTTAAAATCCAGTAAAGTGATTTTTTCAGCCGCTATGGGAATCTTCACCAAGTACGGCGTCTCCTCTTCGTCAATGTGATAAATTATTTTAGTCTCCGCCATGTCTCCCAACTCAAGACAACTTTCCCGTTGTTCTACGAAAGTATGGAAGAGGCAGCAGCTATGCTAGTAATGTTAGCCAGTGCTCCGGAGAGAAGGGGGTTGAGAAAACTCGTCTACCACAATACTACTATCCAATAACACTGCCCCGGCGAGCGCATCCAGTATAAACAAAGAAAACAGCGCTATTGTGCCTAACTTTTGGTGTCTTGAACTCCCAAAAGTGTCATGATTTCTGTTAAAATGTTAAAAACACACCTACCACCAGCTACACTGTAACAACATTTCCCTCGTACAAAAAACACATGGGGGATTTGAAATACTTCTCGGCTCGGGCCATAGAGGCGTGTGACGAAAGAGAGGCGCCCAGGCCTTCCCACTGGTCCCTTGTACTGGGGCATGTCCATATGAGTGGTGCTATTGTGGAACTAGGGGGGATTTTGATTCATCCCAGTGAATCGAATCTTTTAAAGCTGCAGTAGGTAACTTTTGTAAAAATATATTTTTTACATATTTGTTAAACCTGTCATTATGTCCTGACAGTAGAATATGAGAGATAATCTGTGGAAAAAATCAAGCTCCTCTGGCTCCTCCCAGTGGTCCTATTGCCATTTGCAGAAAGTCATCCGCTCCCGGTAAGAAACAACCAATCAGAGCTGCGGTCCGTAACTTTGTTTGTGTTCAAAATGTAGAAAAATGTATATAATAAGCGAGTACACCATGAATCCATTTTCCAAACCCTGTTTTTAGCTTGTCCTGAATCACTAGGGTGCACCTATAATAAGTGTTTATATTCAGACTATTTTAGATTGCTTCGGGGGTACAGCGGTGGAGTAACCTCGTACCTTTGTGATTCCTCATAGAACTCAACAGAGAGAAGTAGTTCCGGCTACGATGTTCTTCCGCAAAACGCTAGCAGTTCTGTTTATTAACCGCTAGAGCCTCAAAAGTTACCTACAGCAGCTTTAAATCAGTTCCCTAATAAAAGATTTGTTTACGAACCATTTCTGCAAGTTACGCCAGTAGGTGGCGAGGTGGGTGGTGTAGGTGGTGTTGGTAGGTAGGCTGTATGTAGACCTCCTGTAGCGAATGCATGCATTTTTCTGAGATAAATATCCTATTTTAAATGTAATAAACATTTTATTTCTCACTTACGCTGACTTGATTGAAATACAATCAATCGCGCGATTTGTCACAATGTATGCATCCACAAACTGAAAACATAGCTAATTGAAAATCTAATTTGCATTTCTTTTTGAATATCGTCCAGAATATCATTCCATGCTTCTACAAGCTTTGAAAACAGGAAAATTAAGTCACGCGCTACTAAAAGGACTTGAGTAAAAGACAAATATGAATCAATCTACATTAATTATAATGATTCGTTCGAAACATTATATTATTATTATTATTATTATTATTATTATACATAATATAAAATACATTACATAGGCTTATAGCCTATGTCGAGTTTTTGAGTTGGCCTATTAAATAACGATACAAATCCTCGTCAATTAACATAATTTTTCCATTCTGACAACTTGTCACGTGTGACATGCTATCATGAGCACGTTGTCACAAACGCTGAAAATGTGTTAAATTAAGCTGTCTGTTAAAACTTTTTTCCATCAACTGAATTGATACCTTGCAGTGGAATCATAACTGCTCACACAGATGTATTAATGTGTATCATCCACAAGAGGGACTCATAAGCTATAATTTATGAAAAAACCCGTGTTTGAAAATCTCCATTAATTTTTTTTTTCTTGTAATTTAACAATGCACTTTTTATAACAAACAGAAGGCTGCAGGCCTATCTATCTATCTATCTATCTATCTATCTATCTATCTATCTATCTATCTATCTATCTAGCTATCTATCTATCTATCTATCTATCTATCTATCTATCTATCTATCTATCTATCTATCTATCTATCTATCTATATTGCATACAAAACATAACACTGTACAAAAAGTTTGAAAATAACCAATAGCTTTATTACAAAATAGATCATAAATACTGGCATAGCAGTTAATGACAAGGATGATTATGGGATTATACGCACACTATAATATGAACATGAAAAATGGGTCCATGAAGCATTTCTAGACTTAAATCAAATGGATAAAATTTATTAAATTCAATAAAATATTAAAGCAAATACCATGACTAGTGGAGTTATCTTCAGAACCCCACAATTTTTTTGGAAATTTAACTATAAGGGTTCAGTTGTAATGAATGTACAATTTTAAGTCAATGGATATAGTTCAACTTGATCCTCTAAAATTTGTCAGCCAGGCTCCACAATAGGCTTATTGTTGTCTTCTTTATTTTGAACCATACACTCTAAAAAAAAAAAATTTCAACCCAAATGGGTTAAGACTTTTGGGTCTTTTTTTGTTTGTTACCCCTGCTCCTGGCTCAGACATACATAAAAACCCAGTGTTTGAGTAGTTTCTGTGTTACTCAGATCAAGGGTCAGACATAACCCAGCAGTTGAGTTTATTTATTGTGGGGATTTAGCATCTTCTTTGGGAGAGAGCAGTTCTAAGAGCCATCTAATTGATGCATTTCTTCGGTGTGAATCACATAAAGAGTGTTGTGTCGGTCCTTTCACGTGATTGATTTTTTTAGAGCATATCTGTTATTGCATAATTTAAAACCTTAAACATTGCATGCTGTAAAATGTTTTGCAGTGACTTCAATACATTTTACGTGTTCAAATTTTGGAGTTTGTGCGCAGGAGTTAGGAGTCCTGGTCATACTCTTGATAGCAAACTGGAGTAGAGGCACCTCAGTTTGTGCAGGCATTGGTCGAGACTCTGACATGATGAAGGAAACTGTAATCCACAGAGAATGTGGATTTTAATCTTCATAAAATAAGGAAATGATCATTCCTTTTCTCAGAGAAATGACAGATCGGTGTGGAATAAAGGTAAATTATGTGAAAAATAATGCGTTTAAAAAAAAACGAAGCATGAAAACATCCACCCTATAATCACCCCTTTATAATTAAAATATAAGCACTGCAGATTTTCATATTCAATATTGCTAATTGTATGTTATTGTCATTTGCAGTGGCAATTTGCAAATGTAGCTGAAATAAGCTAAACAACACTAAACAAAACCACTTGTGAGTTGATTGTTTTCTGAAAGATTGCATGTCGCTATACGGTGAAAATCTGTCACACAATCTACACTTTAATATTAAGAACTGGCAAGGAAATAGAAAGGACAATTAAATATATATTTATATATTTGTGAACTCTTTGCACAATGAGTTTTAATTGAATTTTTTGCACAGATTATCATTGCTGTCATTTAGAGAACGAAAGCTGTTCTATTGGCGCTAAAGTTTATAGTGCATAAAAGAAGGATGAAAGATTCACTCACTTTTCCAGTCCTCTTTTTTTCAAGGTTAAATAGTCTGAAGTTTGGGGGAAAAACTGTTTTGGATCAACTTCCTCCTTTTTTCGTCTTGATCACATATAACTCATCAGGACTCCTCTTTCAGGATTAACACAAATACCTTTAGGCATTTATACAACGTTATAAAATCAGTGAGATTCATATTTCTATTACATACACGCAAACACACACAACAAACACTGAACTTTGATCTAAACACAAAAGTATAAGATAACAGGGTAAACAAGTATGAGTTCTTAAGAAGTAAGTTCAAAAGGTTATGAGGGATACCAGAGAATACAGTAAGAACTCCAAGGAAAGGACAGCTGGCTACAGTCAGTTTAGCATGGCACACCCAAGACCAGTGCATTCTGGGAAATCTAACAGTAGGGTAGAGTGGTTTTGTTTGGAGAAGGCTAATAATGTGCAGCACAGCCCGGATGTATTGTATTTCCCTTGCTGTAATCACGGTTTATTTTCATAGAAGTTGTTTCCTCCAAACTTACAGTAAATAACAAAGTCATGGATTCCAGTAAGCTATAGGGAAAAAAGAAAAATGGCCATTGTATTTACAATATATATTTACACACAGTTTTCTTGTACAAACATAAAGAAAAACAAACAAAAAATTCAGAGTTTGAGGGGTCATATGATGCGATTTAAATTTTCCTTTTCTCTTTGGAGTGTTACAAGCTTTTGGTGCATAAAGAAGATCTGTAAAGTTGTAAAGACTTAAGTCTCAGATCTAAACTTTATAAAAGTTAAAGCTCATCCACACTCCACTAAAACAGCTTGTTCTCGCCCAAACATCTCTACGTCACTACGTGGGAAGATTTACATCACGCTATGTTCATGCAAAGAAAGAATGTGTGCCTTTTATTCTCACTGTTGCCGCCATTTCATGGAGTTGCTGTGTTTCTCCTTGTAAAAGAGAAAACATTTCTGAATGAAAACTTTTCTGAAGACAATCAGTTCCCTTCAGAGGTTCATTCATATAATAATTTGAATAAGTGAGAATGAGAAAAGTGTGAAAAAATATAGCCTATATTGACGAGGAAAGTCCACTGATGAGTTACAAGCATAAGCCTACATTTTATTTTATTTTAACTAAGGGCTGTCAATCAATTAAAATATATAATCCCAATTTATTGCATGATTGTCAACATGTGAATAATCGCAACTTAAATCCCACATTTTTATCTGTTCTAAATGTACCTTAAATTAATATTTTTCCCCATTGTATCACGGACAAGGCTAGTCCCAGTCTAAAATACATGTTTGAGCTGTCTGAACAGAATATATCTTGTTTATTATTTGTGAAACCATAGTTATCAGAGCATGAAGAATAGACATGATTCATAGGTCATAGATGTTTTTCAAAGAACTTGTTCATGTCTATTAGACATGAAAAAAAAAATAGAAATACTAGGTTCCTATTACTTCTCTTTCTTCGACTGAGTAATTTACTTACACAAACCTGTTTGCAGTTTCGCAAGACTGGACAGCTCACTTCTTCTGAATATTTGTTTGCCTATATTTGACATATACTGTATTTTGGTGCAGCTAAATTCTAAAACCTGTTTTCACTGATTCATATCAAATAGCCTACACACAAGATAAAGACAATAGCTGTGCTGTGGTTTCTGCTATAATTGCATGTAAAATTAGAGAAGCAACATATCTGTGTTTTAATTGAAAGCGCAGCTCCTCTCCTTTCAGCCGCTCCCTGAACAGAGCAGAGGCAGACAGAGAAGTGTGCGCGCGCTGGGAAAGAGAGACCTCGCGCGGCAGTCAACTTCAGAAGCATAATATTTTAATTTGCTACAAGCAGGATACACAAGAAGCACGTTAAACTCGGATACGCAGACACTTGTCGTGGTAATAAACACCGTAAACAGCAACCGCGTTCGCTGATCTCGCATGATAAGCATTTTTGGTGGCCCTTAGCTTTTGGGGCCCAAGGCAGTCGTCTACCTTTGCCTAATGGGTAAGTCCGCCCCTGATAAGAATTTACCCTGATGGATAATGGATTTACTAAAGTGACCGTAGTTCAACTCTAGTATTTGTAGATTTCCATGGTTTAACCATAACAGTACACATATAACCATGTATAAACAAATATATATCCTAATTAGTTGTAATTAAGGTGTATTGAATGTTAAAATGCGTTTCAAATAGAAAGTTAACTGGATATCATTATCCATTTCACTGATTTTATCCATTTCATGATTGAAAAGTTCAGTTTTCGATGATACTGGCCTTTTAGTATCGGTATTGGATCGAAAACAAAATACGTGGTATCGCTAAATCCCACCTGTGCTTAGAGACGATGACATCACTTTGTTTAGAATTGCTTGTCCTGTTTGACTCCTCCCTCCTCCTACGAAGCCTTCTTCACTATAAGTATGAATCCCCGGCACTTTACTACCAACTGCTTCGAGATTTCGCATCACGACAGAAGAAAACAAAATGCAACATGTGTCCAGAAACGGAGTGCGGAATCTGCTACCGATCTTACAACCTCGGTCGTCGGTGTCCTCGCCAGTTGTGCTGCAAACACACGTTTTGTGAGAGCTGCCTGGTGACGCTCGCGGGGTCCGTGGAGAGCCCTGAACCCCGCGTAATGTGTCCCCTGTGCCGTCACTCGACTCCGCTGACGAAGGCGAGAATCCAGGAGAACCTACCGATAGACGAAGAAATTTTTGATAGACTAGTTACCGCGGGCAGCGTGGAGGAATGTGCGGATGACGATGAAGACACCGATAAGCCAAATCGGGACGTGGTCATCCTACCAAAAGAGGACGTCCCGCCGCCGCCAAGATCGCGAAAAGGACACCTGAGGCAATGCTTAAGTCGCCTGTGCAAAAAAGTCACCGGGGGTGCGCGGAGAAGTGAGTACCCTATCTCACCTCGATAACTTCTTTTCAACTGTTTGATAATTTATGTTTAACTAGTATGTTTGAATGTCTTTAATACATGTATTGAGTTCCAAGAGAGTTAAGTGTCATGCATCTTTTTCGTTTTCAGATTGTGTGACCGATGAAGACTTGAGGGACCTGGCAAGGATGGTCGGCTACATGATGTGAAAGACAACATTTCAAGTTGTTGATTGTCATTCAGACAATCCTTAGGCCAAAAGATGCAACCGAACACAATTAAGGGAACAGATGAAACCATTTAAGTATGATCAATATTGAAAAACACTGGTTTACTGCTAATCTGAACATATGGGTGGATGTGTCCCCTTCTGTGACTGTGGGGGTCACTGCCCTGCCTCCAGGTTATGGATGACACCCCGCAGAGGGATCCTGGATGATGTGTTTGGGAGCTGAAGCGGTGGAATGTCACCTGTGAAGGAGGACTGTTTGCTGTCGGGTGTGGCTTGTCACCATAACAGACGTTTAGGATTGTTAGCAACCTATAAACACAGCAACAAAAACGTAAAAAAAAAAAGACCCACCCTTCCAGTATAGCTTTAGGCCAATGTTTTTGGTGCTGTCTTTGCTGTTACAAAAGACTGTAACGAACAAGTTTTTTTTTTATATAATTTCTATGAAACATTAATTGTGTTTAATAAGTTTAATAATAAAAAAGTTTGGTTTTCAGTGTTACATTTGTATCAGATGACAGAACTTGGATTATATTTATCTTTTTAAACAAGTTTCATGATTATTTTTTTTTAAATGTGTATAAGTATTTTATATTTTAAGAAGACATTATAGGATTACTGTATACTGATGTGTACCAAATAAATATTTTTATAATTTTTATGACAGGTTTAGCACATTGTCTTTTTTTAATCACTACATATACTTGTTTTAAAGGAAAGGACAGCGTAACAAATTTTCATCATACTTTCAGAACTCATAAAATGTGAATGTGCAAATGTGCACGTCTTTAGCTTTAAATGTATTCAGGTGAGTCTCATCATAGTGATCACCAGTATCCCGATCAACGATATTAGCGTTTCAGTGAGCCAACATTAGGAGGCTAACTTTGAGCAGGTGTGGCACGAAAGCACAAGCGCATTAGTCCTTAAAACATGTCTCTTCAATTCTATCTGAGGTAAGCATTCAGACCTTCACTTTAATACAACTGTTTTATTTTTGTAATTTTTTTGTTTTATATATACATATATAATTTTAAGTCTGACTACTTTTTTTTTTATAGACTGGCTTTGGTTGGTTTGATTCTTTCTGTTGTGGGATGTTTGCCTGATGTGTCAGTTGGTAAGATTTTGTTGTTTTGATTGCTTCTGTTGTCCTAGTTTGCAAGTGGCTTTAGATAAAATCATTTGCTATTTGACTTAATGTAACTTGAGTTTTTCAGTAGATACTTGGAACACCTGTGATTAAAAGTCAAAATGTATTGTCCTTTTTGGATGGTTTCTCAGAATTACATATAATATAGCATGACTATCTAAATAAACTGGCTTTATTTTTGTTGCCATTATAAATAATAACAAAAAACTATTGTTGGTTCATCACCCAGTGCCCTTAGGAGACATCACAGATGATTCAAAGATCCAAATACAAGTGTTGGAAAATGTCAAAAGTGTTAGTCCACCCATTCAAAGTCCAGTAAGAGGCAGACTTCAAAGGCAGTTTTTACAACAATTTAACAGCAAAAATCAGCTACCCAGGACCAACCTGGCCTCATACAGCCAGAGAAATGATGGCAATGCAAAAAATCCAAGCTTCAGCCGCACTGACACAAGAGCTTCTTCAGATGTTCTCTATTACCATTCAGTCCCAAATCAAGTCCAGACCAATACCAATCGCAGAAATAATCCTGTTGAATTTTCAAGTGTCAAATTTAATGATGGAATTGATGCTAAAAGAAGCTATGCTTTGCAAACAGTCAGACAGGATCAAAATCTGTTCGACTTTAAAGGGAGCCAAATGGGCTCTAGCGATCCAAATATAGCCCAAAGGCTAGTGAGGAAAAATGCTGGAATGCATGCAGCCAATATGGATAGATCTGGCTCATTTGGATATCAGAATATTTTGAAATCAGAAAGTTCACAACCATTACGACGCAATGAACCCTATTTGAAGAATAATATTCCATCTGAATATATGTCTAGAAGCTCAACTGTAAACCAAATGAGGCACAAAAGTGATAGAAACATGCTGTTTGATCATTTACCTCAAAACAATGGGCAGAATCCGAATGTGCTGAGGAATACATCCCCCTCAACTGTTAGAGCAAATCAACAAGTGAGCAAACCATCACCACATATTTCTTCTGCTGGGACTGCAGTCATTTCTCACATATCCTATGCGAATACAAGGGATCTAGCTCTTTCCAAGGTGTACAAACCTCCAACAATCCCGACCGCAATATCTCCTGGCTTTACGGGATCAAATTTAAATAGAGGTCATGACATCGTTCCGTTAAAAAAATCTCTCCTATTTTCTTCTCAACGTGATCGTGTCAAGCTGTCTGATTCTGAAAGGGTTGCTAGTCCCAAAACAAAATCGGCCACGAGCAGCTACACTTTCAAGGGCGTTCAGTTGACATCTACACAAAATGAGTACCAAAATAGGGGACAAAGTAGGCCCAATCTTGCGCATATTCAAACATTTCACAGTCAAAAGGAGTATGATAATTTGGCTACAGGTAAATCTGCCTTCAGGCCATCAGTGACCAATAATGCCCGTTCTTACTTCCTATCAGATGAGAACAGTAGCATCCAAATGTCTACGCTACTCGACCGGTCAAAACATAACACAGACTTGACTCCACAAGGGCAGTTTGCAAAAAACACAATGTTAGTTTCACAACGTGCTAAAAATATGAACCTACCATACACCACAAATCGTTCATTAAAGAAGTCAAGTCCGCATAACATCCGAAATAAGGCCGATCTGAATCAATCATTATTCGTTCAAAATTATCCTGCACTAAATCTTGTGCCTGGTAACACAATAGAGAGCGTCCACCGCGTTAGTCCATCTGTGGCAGGCACTCAAGGCACATCAGAAAATTCAGGTACATCTAGTAGCCAAAACAGACCATATTATCTAACTTCTGAAAAGCCATATGCTTTTAAAGGTTTCGCATTTGTCCCTTCATTGCAGACATTTGTACAAAAAACCGAAATGCACTCTGGCCAAAAACCTCTCTCAAATTCTGTGCAATATGCACCTACTCGTCCACATGCAACCTTAAATGCACTCGCTCAAAAGCCATTGATGCGTAAGAGCTACCAGAAAGTGCCTTTTCAGTTCAAGGACATTGAAAAAAGCCAAGAAAAGCAACCTCTGGATCAGACAGATTCTTTTGATAATGGACCTCAGCATGCAACCGTCTCTTCTACTGTAGGTGCAAGTAACCCGATGTCTAATTCTCCAAAGCCCCATGTTGTTAAAGGTCAAGCTGTATTGATGAAAACCTCTCTGAGCGGCACGGATACTTCAGCAAGACTTACAAATAATGGAGCTGTTTTCCTTCAGAACCACCCTAAAACGGGGTACGGTGGGTTGACGGTTGATATAGTTCAGTCAAAAACATCTCAGAAGTGGACTTCAAGTAGGCTTGCCTCAGCACATAGCTTGAAGAAACATGAACGTCTGTTGAGTCCGACAAAGGAAACCAAAGAAGGAAACACTGCTGGAATAACACAATCAAATATTACTGAATCTTACAGTCCCATGAGATTGCGGCCGACGAGCAGCACTGTAAATAATAGGTGGGCCGAAGTGACTCAAGAAGGAAAGAGATCTGAAGAAATTTCAAACCATCAGAATGTCTCTGCCATCCCAACCTACCAATCTGCAATATATAGAGCTGCTGACATTAACAGACATAAAACTAATAGCTCCGCAAAGCTCACTTACCAGTCACCTATACACAGATCTGCTATAAAAACTCCTGGCAAAGCTAACCTAATACAAAGCCAGGGATCAAGACCCACAAGCAGCTTTGTAGTAGGAAGGTACATTAATAAATTTGATAAAACCTCAGCCAAATCAAACATCAACATGTCTTCTACAAAAATGGGCCTAAACGCTTATAAACCAGTTCAGTTTTCAGATATAGCGGGTAGCGCCTCCTTCACTAACGCTGCTGGCAACACGGCAAAGAAAGAAGTGGATCCTGAAAGCAAGCAATACCGCTCCAATTCAACATCAGTGATGGAGGAAAGTATGATCTCATCCTTACAAAATGAAACTGATGACCGTACAGTGGATTTAAGTGTCCCTGAGCTTATGCCAACTGCTGCTATAGCCTTCACCAAAGAATCACCGCTGCCATTTACAGGAGAATATACTCCACGTCAGCCAACTGTCTATTCCTCATGGGATCTTGGGAATATTACCTCACCTACAGGAGAGGGTACCAATCCACTTTCTGAGGGAACATTGATACCCAATACAACTTTGCTGGTCAAACTGACATCAGATTGAGGTCTGTCTCTTCACGTTTTCTACTGTATGTACTCCAGTGGCAACTGTCATTAACCCCAACAGACTTAAATGTGAAGTGTTTTTCTCTTCTGTATTTTAGATGGCACCAGATCTGTTGTCACTTTCACTTGCATTAAATTTGTGAGTTCTGAGTTTCCTAGTTTGTGCTTTACTTCCCCTTGGTAATTGTTATTTTTAGAAGATAAACATGGTTGGTATTAGTACTCCAGCAATAGTCCTAAGCATAACAATGTAATCAATTTGTAAAACGTAAACAATGCATCCATAAGACACTCTTTCTCTTTCCTTCTCCTTGCTGATACCCCCTAGAATTCAGTTTGTTAGAAATTTATTTTTATTTCTGGATGCTACTGACAAAATATGATTTTAATAGTTCAGGCCAAATTTTCTCTGCGTTAGGCTAGACTTGTATGACTATTTTAATGAAGCTAGAGTTGGGTCATTTCTGTTGTGCCGTAAATCGAACTTTTTAAGATAATCAATATGCTTGTGTTGTAATTTAAGGACCGATCAAAACGAAATTATTTGACTTTTTAAAACTTTTAAGGTCGGTAGTTATGTCAACCAATATATAATGAAGGTCGATCCAAATTAATTTCACAGCGCGTGCCTCATACGGGCACCAGATGGCGTGTGCGCGCTGTCAGAATGATCTCACAGGGTTCTTCGAGTTCATTGTGGACTTATTTTGTTCTTTTATTTAGGACTGAACTGCTAAAAAGAAACTACCTGAAAACAAAGGCATGTGTATTTGAGCAAGCTTGCGATCTGTGAACACCATTATTAATCTGAACTGTTTTGAAAATAGCCTAGCAGATCTATTAGAGTATTAAAAAACACAATTCTAAAATGACTTTATCCATAATGTTGTAAGAGAATGACTCCCTTGAATGAATTACCATGTTTGACAAATAATTTCTGATCATCATAATCATAAATGACAGTTAGTCTTGCTTCTACAATGCCGTAGTAACTGCCACCTTTGTAAGAATGACCCCTAACCTTTTCCCACTAGAATGGCCTGTGTATAAAAAAAAAAAATCCCCTTTTCTATCCTCCATCCACCCTGCTTGAGGCCAGGACACACACACAAAAAAAATAAACTGAGGGGTTTTCTGTCAATCTTGATTACATACATTGTACAATGGATTACCACAATCCCCCTAAAAATGCTTTGATAATGGAACATTCCACTTTAAGACCTTTGCAGTGAGAATCAAAAGCTTTTCTGTGTGTAAAAGCTGTAAAATTGTATGCTATTTCTAATGACTAGTCATTTGCAATTTAGCTGAACAACAAGTAAAGGTGGACCAAAAGACACAAATGCAAAAATAAATCCCTATGTGTGCGTGAACATTTTGCATACTGTCATTTTTTTTTTTTTCAGCCAAGTCTCCTTGTTTCCCTCCCTCCCTTTCTCTCTCAGGCTGCATGCGGGGGAATTCTGTAGCATGTGTCTGTGGGTTCTCAGGCAGCTCTTAGGGGAAAATAAAATATAGAGGCCCCGCAGTGACGTGACCCTTCCTCGCTCTCTCACCGCTCTGCTATTCACACTCTGTACAGCTAGGCTAGGGTACAGGGAGCCTTTTTGTTCAGATGTGAAGCCAACTTCTGACAGCTTCAGTCTCAAGCATTCAGAAAGAACCCCACAATCTCATCTGAGCTTCAAAAGAAACCTTGGTTTGACTAGAGTTATTCTGTGTAAACCAGATTCACTGGAACACAAACATGGCAAATATGGCCACATTTATTTGGCGTCTGGGAAATATAGATACATGGTGTAAAGGAAACTGGCAAGAGAAAAGTGTCCAACAGAAAGCTGTTTTAGTTTAGCGATAATGACAGGGTATTAAAATGCATTAAAACATAATTACCTTCCATGCTGTGGGCGATGAGTACACACAGCAAACCTACTGTTCCCCATCGACCTGTGTCTGCTGAACTTTGGTTAGACCTTCCACTCAAAGGACTGAGCGATCAATGAGGCTTTACTGACTACACCTGTGCCACATTGAAATCTGTGAGGACAGGAGAGGAAACAGGAGACTGTATGTACCAAAGTAGCTTGTGATAACCACTAGTACTGTGTCGCTCTCTCTATCAAGCGCACATACTCACTGGCCTTCCTGTCTTGCTTAGCCAAAAGGGAAGTAATAAAGCAGGAGGACTTCCTGCTGTATGGCTCAGTGTAAGAATCAATTGTAGTGTTTGCTTATTCCTCTGTACAATGCACATTTTCTGTATGCTTCACCTTGCTGCCAATGCAGTGTTGAAGACATGTCAATGCCATTTAAATACTTTAAAGTATGGTGAAATAAGCATAAGGCTTGGTTTTGTGTTATGTTGAACAATTTAATCTAAATGACATTGTGTAATAAATATATTGAAAAAAGCTGCACCTTTACTGAGAGTCTTGTTTCTTTTTTATTTTACAATAAACCTTTAAACGATTACATGCTCGGGTACTTTATCAAGAGTTTCTGCAGGTTTTATGAATGGAAATTTAAAGAATACAATGAATGGAACACATTAATATAGTCTCTAAATTATTTAAATAAAAGCTTTGATCTCGAATAGGTTTGCTTCCAAACCACTAGAATATGGAAATAACTTTTATTGTTGCTTCTAATCACTGCAAAATTAATCAGTTATGTCTTGTTTTCCATAAATATTGTTAAATCAAGATACACTTGAGAAGCAAAATGACATGACGTAAGCATAAACTTAATTTTGTTCAGTTTCTCAGTGAACAAGACTTCATATGTTCAATTTGCATCTCAAGTAAATGTACCTTGATTTGAGGATCTTTAGATATTTAATTGTACTGAAAAACAAAACTCCTAAGGAAGATATTCATTTTTTGCAATACATGCAACATTTAATGGCAAGACTTTCTGCTCCGATTTAGGAACTTTTTAGGCCTTTTATGTGGAAGGGTGAATTAAGAATTTTTAAGACCCACAGAAACCCTTTTTATCCGAATCAAAAGAGCCCTAAAGTATGTGCGCACACACACACTTATTCTGCTGCCTTCAGCCGTGTGCCGAGCCACAGACCCTGTGGCAAGATGGTGAAACTACAGACACGTGTGGATTATCAGCAGGTCATGGTTGGCAAATACATGTACCTTCACTTCTGTGTTTCTCGTGTAGGTGAGAGTGTTCGTTTCATCACAGAGCAAAGGCCATCAGGTTTTTCCTGCATGTGCTGTTGATGGGTAAGAATATAAAAAGCAGTTGCATAGCAAGTGTTTCTCAATGCACAGAGTTTGAGGTTTAATTGTGCCGGGGCCACTGGATGTTCTGAATAATACAAGTACTCCTGTGGTAATAGGCCACCCATGAATATGTGCCCTGACTTCCAGTCCTAGAAACCCAGCCTTCAACTGATGTCGGTGTGCACGTACAAGTTGAAACCAGGCCTTCCACACAAAGATCCCTTTTGTACTGGTGATACGTGCATGAAAAATGTGTGGAATGACCCTTAAGACTCTGTATACTGTAATCTATCAGCTCTGAGTAAAACTAGACAACTTGCTGTTCACTGGTGTATAGCCGAGGTACTGTTACCACTCTATCTGTTTATAGAGGACAGTGAATGCATGACAGGGCACATACTATGGAAGCTGTATCTACCTCAGAACAAAAAATAAAGACAATTATGAGATAGAATGAAATAACTAACTATAAGTAACTCACAATTGAAAGATATACTGTAGTTCACATTTACGAGAAATAAAGTTGAAAGTATGACAAATAATGTCACTCTGCAACATGCGGAAAGTGAACCAACTCCAGGGTAAGGCTAAAAGTAGCCTAATAACTACGCACATCATAAACCCAGCTATTTTAAATACCAGGCTACCAGATGTCAGAAGTCAGAATGAGCTTTATCGCCAAGTGTGTTTACACATGCAAGTGATTTGTCTTGGTGACAGGTGCTTCCAGTGCAGAAGAAAATACAGAAATAGAGCAAACATACATGATAGTGCAGACACACATAGGCATTACACAGTAGAGATGAAATAAAACACAAATATAAAATTAGAAAGAAAATGAATGTGATATAATAGGCTATAGAAATATAGAGAAAAAAAAAACATAATTGCTTTAATGAAGTACAGATGTGTTATTTACAAGTGTACAATTTATGTAGGCTAGTTTACAAATGTAAAATTTTCAGATGCTATGTATAAATATGTCAGTTATAATGGAAAATGAATAGTTATGAAAGTTTGAATTGTTCAAGGCTGAATGTAGCCTGCGGGGGGGAAAAACTGTTCTTGTGACCAGCTGTTCTGGTGGTCTGTGCTATGTAGCGCTAACAAGGGGGCAACAGTCGAAAGAGAGCAGGCTGGCTGTGATCCGGAGTGATTTTTTCTTTAACCCTCATCCTCATGGTATCTGGTAATTTTCATGTTGCGGTTAATTGCAAATGCTTTTATCGTGGAATACGGTATTATAACTATATTAAAATTTAGTTAAAAAAATACAGTATAACAGTTAGTCTAATGGTCATAATACAGTATAACAGGTTTAATAAGTTTTTTTATAAAAAGAATAACTGAATATTTAAATACAATAAAGCAATACAGAAAGTTTTTGCATAAACATTTTACACAGATTAAAGTGCAAATGAACTATAAAGACCAATACGTAACACCTCATTAGTTAAATTCACAAATCTGAATGGCTATTTAAATCTGTTTAAATACATTTTAGAAAGTAAAGCAGCTGCTTTATTTATGTTGTTTCCAGCGTGACACCTTGAAAACAACATAAAGATTATATCACTCCTGTTATAATCAATGAAGCAGTCTACACTGTATGATAAATGAATCTATTACTTATGTAGCATACATCTTAACTTTGTTGTTTATGAAGAGTGAATTCACCATACAGCAGAATTCGTTCAGCGAGTGTGCGCAGCGATGACTCATCTGAACGCCTCTGATTGGCCATTGCATTCATGAAATCAACACTGTCATGTGTGATTGGCTAGAATGCGCAACACTATAAAAAGATAAAGGAACCTAAATGTGGGGTTCGTAACTATACTATAGAAGAACCATTTGAAGAACATTATAAAATTATAAAGGTTTTCCAATATACAGAATCTTTTGTGGAATGGAAAGGTTCCATTGATTTTAAAGGTTCTTCATAAAATTGCAAGTGTAAGAAATGCAGAGGCAAGTGACTTGTTTTTACTTTGATTAAAAAGAGCATTATACAATAGCAGCATAATACAATAGCAGCTAAATATAGAGACAAAAATTATATGTTATATATAGACCTATTATATGTGCTTGTCTTTTTTGTTTCTGTTGTGTATGTGTGTGTGTCCTTGCTGTTCAAAATATTGAGTAAAAATTTAGCAAAGTTTCTCTATAAATTTAAGAGCTCCACAATTTATCATGTTTATATATAGTGGCTTGCCTGGCCTTTTTTGAAGCAGCTTGAAATTCGCAATATAACGGTAAAAAAAATTATAAAATAAAAGAGCGTATTGATATTTGCTACAATCCCTGTCAACATGAACCAAACACAGCTTTAGGAAAGTTCTTAAAGTTTCTTATGTAATATGACAAGTCCTCTCTTCTTTTTCATATAATGTTAGTGTAAAATAAGATTTTGTTCATTAGATACGAATAGTTCACCCAAAAAAGAAAATTCTGCCATCATTTAGGCTATTCTTACCCTCCGGTCCTTCCAAACCTGTATGATTATTTTTTTTTTTTATGGAACACTGTAGAAGATATTTTGAAAAATGTCTCAGAGTTGTTTTTGTTAATACATTGAATGTCAGGGGCCTGATGATGTTTAGATCTCAACGTCTTCAGAATATCTTCCTTTTTTGGGGAACTATCCCTTTAAGGTCAACACATTTTACCTTGAAACTCCAACCCTAATCAACTTCTTAATTGACTTGTGGTCTGGTTGTTGAAATGTATTATCCTATAGGATTTGAATAATCATTATGTGGCATTCCCCTCCTGATAAAAAGTGCAGCTGGTTATGATCATTGTGTATTTGTCAGTCTGGATCCAGTAAACACCATTTGTTACAATCACAAGTCAAGATGGAACACCCTGAAACAGTTCAGTAAAGAGTCAGGAACAAACATACTACATATACACACTAGTGCAAACATAACCATCACACACTGAATATCATAAATAAATATCCATATCAATCACTGAGGGTTGTCAGAAGCAGATAATAAGGCAAAATATAGTTCATCCAAAAAATACAATTCTGGCATCATTTATTCACCCTCAAGTTGTTCTAGACCAGCAGAAGGAAGTCAAACAGGTTTGAAAAGACAAAATAATGACAAATGGTTCAATTTTAAGTCAACTGTCCCTTTAAATTAATTCAGAAGAAATTCTTTATAAGATAAAAGATCTTCCACTATAATAAAAAGTAAAAAAAAGAAAGAAAATAAATCACATGAGAAAATCATGTTTTTAACATTCCTGTTTTTATTTTACCACTGTTGGCCAGCAATGGGTGTCACTGTGGGAGTGTGAGGGGATGATTTCAAAATGATATCCTTTACACCCCCCCGTTCTGGACTATCATTGGTATAATCCAATGTGGAATGGGTCAGCTAGCATCCTTGCGTGCCAGTGGAGGTAAGCTACCGCAGGACACCATCACAGAAGCACCCCACCCTTAGAGTAAAAATAGACACTTAGTGTCACTGAGCCAAATGTCTCTTGCTGGTTCCTTTCAGGACGCTTCTGTGAAGGGAAGAGGGAGGGAAGAGATGCAGAAACGAGACAGGCTTTTAAGTACTAATGAATGCATGGCCAGAACATGTCATGCACGGGGCAAAGGGGGTAAAGAAAGAAACAAGGAACAGGGAAGGATGATGAAGCAGTCAGTCAACACATCTGTGATGCTAGATTAGCTAAACACCATGAAGAACACAATGTGAGATTTATAATAACTTCATCTTCATCATTATCAGCAGAAGAATTACCATCAGTGTTGTTGATGTCTTTAAAGACACCCTTTTCCTTCCATAAAATGTACATAAAAATTAAAGAATAGCAACCTTCAAGCACATCAGTCAATTCTTGAACAATTGAAAGTCTATATTCAGAAAGCGACAATTAAAAACGAGGCACTTTTTAACAACTGTAACTGAATCACTGAATCACTGAATATTGGACACAAACTGCTCTTCTGTTGAAGGTCATTGTCATTGGCTCCACTGTCTTGATTGTCCTCTCTGATAGGTTCCTGTGCTTGTCTGTTGAGAGTCCAGAGAGCACTGGGGTTTGTTGCTCTTCTCTTCTGGCGCATGTTCCCGTTGCTTGCAGCAGTCTTTCAAAAGTGCTTGCGAAGTTTGCTGGGCTTTGTTCTTACACCTTACTCCATGTTTCTGCTCTGCATTCAGGTGCACGGGAGAGCGCCGGTGTTCCGTTTCCCAGAGTTCCATGTTGCTGCAGCCTCAACATTCTGAAAAACACAGAAATTAGACACAAGTTGTTGCATATTCTAATACAAATGAGTGGCAGTGTTATTGTTGTATCACTGATATTACTTTTATAGTTATTGATAACTTTTTGAATTAGATTTTATTTTTAGATTTTCATATTTCAATTTTAGTTACAGTTTTAATAATTTTGTGGTGTTTTAGATTAGTTTGCATGTACTTTTTAGGTTTTGGCTTATACTTAATTAACTTTATAATAAACCTGATCAGGGGAGAGGCTGTTACATTTTGATGTCTGCAATAAATAAATCTGCAGTCTAAGAATACATTAAACTGAAACTGGCTGAGAGGTCTTGTTACCTCACACTGTTCAATGATTTGTGCAACTGCAATAAAATCAATAGATATGTTCTTTTGCAGCTGTTCTTCTCAGAATAACTATTTGTAAATGCATCGTGACATCGAGTTGCAAGAGACCATATTGCTCTGAAAATGTAAATGAGTTTATGAGAGGACTAACAATTCTAAAAACAGAAGACATGTCGCATGTGCTGAAGATTACAGTAGATTTTAGGATCTAATGGATGGGATGTTGTATGTGTATGTACTATCTTCTTCTTAATTTTTGCAAAAAATAAATAAAGTAACATACCTATAAAAGCTTTGCATGAACCAACAGGTCAAATATCACCCAAATCCAATATCAAATCAATGTTATTAAAAACAAAAAAATGTTATTTAGTTGTTACTGAAGGGAAGTAAACAAAATTATGACTGATGACCTGAAAATTGGCCAATGTTCCTTTTCCTTGTTGCTCTCAATTTTGTAGTCTTGGCTCTAATTGTAAAACGCTTGCCCCCCTCTACCTCTGCCCTCACTGCGCACAGCTATATTTACTCCCTCCAGAACAAGTCGTTCCAACCAGAGCACAAAGAGACTCAATCAGAAAGAGAGCGAGGAAAAGGCAGGAATCAGATGAGCATCTACACCAACGTTTGGCAATGCAGCAACTAAGACACAAATTATACTGGTGACAGGTCATGAAAACATTGAGATTTTACTACTTTACTACTTACTGTGTGTCCAATTTAAATTATTAGTTGTGTTGCGATAACCTTTATGCAGAAGATAATAAAAAATAGACACAGAAATACTCACTATGATACTTATTTATCTAGGATTATTATTTATTTGCACCTTTTTTCATTGCAATACATGTCTCTGTTTATAATCAATGGTGGCACTTCAATAACCGATGAAGTAGAAAAGTGTGCACACTGTTAAAAATTCCTTTCATCACAACACTAGCTACTGTCTGCTAGTTTGGACATGACAGCTGCAGTGCTGCAGGTAGAAAGCCATTTCCTGCACTAAGAGCCGTGATGAGATGAGACCACAGATTCATCCATCCATCCATCTCTCTCATTTCATCACGTATCCTGCCATCCGTACACTGATCAATTTAACAAAGCCTCTGGGACCATCTCTCTCCCTCTCTCAGTCTCTGCTCTGTGACATGTTTTATGTTTTGTCTGTCTGTCTGGGTCAGCATACATTAGTTCAGTGTGAGGGCGAGTGAGAGTACAGTGGGGGGGGGGGGTTGTTCTCATTGACTCGTTGGACGGAAATGGTGCTTATTTGCAAATTTTTTATGCAATATTCAAATTTTGCGCAAAAGTTACATTTGCCACTTTGCATGGAAATCCAGCTAATAATATGTTTATCCATTTATGTATATATGTGTGTGTGTTTGTGTGCCATTCAATGGGATCTTACAACACGGACATGAAACAACAGCTGTGAAAGTTCAGCACACACACACACACACACACGAGAATTAGTAAATGAATGACCTTAGCAAAGCAAGAAGGAAAGTCCTGCAAGTAATCAGGGTTTATTAATTAAAGAGTGTGTGTGGTTGACAACAGGTATCAGAGTGTACACGTGTGGGTGTTGTAAAGTACATGAAAATCTGTGTGCTTGTGATAACCCCTTTGAGTTGTCATTTATTTAATATTTTTGAATAAATACTGAAATCTTTCATAAGTCTAATCACTGCTGAACCCATGTTTAAGTCCACACCACAAAATGCTGCAGATTTCTCTCTGAAATCAACACAGAAATCGTGAAAAAAGTCTGCATTTTCCATCAGGGCCTGGTGAAAACCCAACTACGAGCACTAAACTAACAAACACACTTCCCTGACTCATCTGTACCCTCTCTCTCTCTCGCTCCTCAGCATCAACCACTTTTTGCTGAATGTTTTTGCAGAAACATGCAACATAAATCATAGTTTGAATGTCTTTTTCCTCCTTGCATAACACTATATAATATTACACAGCAATAATATCATTGTATAATTAATTACTTTAAATATCTCAATGCAGCCCACTAAAATGAAATGACATATATCACATACCCTTCACATACAGAATACTCTGTATCTTGTGAAGTGAGTGATCTCAGTTCTGCTCACCGCTGTGCCATTGGGCTTGACATTTAACCCCAGGCTGTTTAAGACATACCGCAGTTACATAGCACAGAAACACAGACATAGTTTTAATAAAACATATTTTCATATAATCATAAAAATACTAACATTATTTTTGCAAAAAAAACAAACAATAAAAAACATTGATAATAAAAAAAATTAAATGCTGTTCTTTTGAATGTTTCACTCATCCAATAACATGATTTCTAAAGCATCATGTGACACATAAGACCGGATTAACAGCTGCTGAAAATTCAGCTTTGTCTTTACAGGATCAAATTATCATTTGAAATGTGAGTCATGAGAAAATAGTTATTTAGTTAACATGTAGTTAAACATGTATTTTTTATTCTAATAAAAGCAGCCATGGAGAGCATAAGAGACTTCAAGCTCATGTTCAAGATATTTCATGTTCAGAAACATGAAAAAACAATCTTACCGACCCAAACCTTTGAACAGTATACACAGGCCTAGTTAAAATACTTTGTGGACAAAACTGTAACCAGGAGTCAGCTAATTCCCATCTGATTTCGATATAAGTGAATTTAAAAACCAACAACAAACATTGTTTAGTGAATTTCTGCACCCAAATTCCTGCCTTTTCAATAGGAATCCATGTGATCATGAATTCTGCATAAGGACAAAAGATTTCTCCACACAGATTTTGCATCGGGTTCAAACTGGTGAAGTAAATTTACCATGCAAACTAACAGAAAGCTGCTTGGTTTAAAACAGTATCTCTGTGTCATACATCGCTACACTATTTATAATGGACCTTTTTGCCTGCAGTTTGCTAAAGTGACCACAACTTTAAGATGAGTAAGAAGTGACCGTCCTTCTTTAGACAGGTAAGAAAATGTGTGTGTGAATATGTGCTCACAGTTGGGAAGAGTTTTGCTCTAGGTCTTAAGAAGACTCGAGAGGAAGCTGTATATTTATTGAGCGATGCTAACTGAGCCCTTTCAGAGCTTCAGCTTTGGACTGAATTTGTCCACACACACAGACACTCACGTGCCAGTTTACTTAGCTTTATATCAGTTTCAATTACTAAAAACTAAGCCAAACAGCTTTTGAATTTTTGGAATAAAAACATGATTTGGTTGTACTGTATTAACCATTTCTCTAAATGAGGACCCCGAAGGAAGGTTTTGTCAGATGTAACTCAATTTGTCCCCAAAGTATAGCCAAATAAAAACACACATGCACATACCCATGAATACCAGGTCAAATTACAGATCCAAAATGTTGGCACATCAAATGACTAATTATTAATAAGTGCTTACTTCTCTATTTTTTTTCCTTCCCACCATCCTCCTGTCTCCCACTTTCGCTGTCACTCGCCCCTGTCCCCTGAAAGTGTAATGTTTCACTCCGTAACTCTACTCTGCAGAGCTTCAGTGAGAACTGTTCAACACTTATGCACACAGGGCAACAGGCTGTGGAAAATCTTTATTAATGATCTCTAAATGAGGGATGAACAGCCAAGACAATCCGTTTTATTTCTGCCACTTCACTGAGCCTCTATCCTGGGTGTTTCCCTGCTTACAGTTAGAGACGATGAAATAGGCTTCAGCATCTATTCAACCCTATGCAGGACAAGTGCCTTAGAAAACAGATGGATGAATGGCTGGATAAGTTTTTTTTTTTTTTTTTTTTTGCTGTACAAGAAAAAACTAAAACTAATTTTATTTAAAAAAAAAAAAGGATTTGGACACTAAAGCAACACTTACACTAATTTCATCAGTCAAAAAAATATAAAAATAAGTGCCATGTGCAGTCAAACAATATTTGTTTTCCAGAGCTAAATTATTAACTCTTTAATGCTAAATAAATAAAATGGCATTAATGGCATTTTGGTGGATTTATGAAATACTGTACATCAAATTAACACAAAAATGTTCTGATAAAATATAGTTGTTAAACTTGTTTAATATGTCCATAATTATATATATTTAAACCCACACACACCCACACACACAAATACTTTTTTCTTTTTTATAAATTGCATTTGTCCTGCTCTTTTAATCTAATGCAATGATATAAACTAGTTTTCAAAGGTTCGGGGTCCCTTATGCTTTATTAATTTGATGAAAAAATACAGCAATATTATGAATAATTATTACAATTATTATTAATTTTATTTATTTATTATTATTTAAACTTTTGAACAGTAGTATTTTAAAGTGTGGGTTAAGTTAAGATACTATTTAAGTTAAGATAAGCTTAAGTTAAGATACTAAGATACTATTACTAAGCTTAAGATACAATTTGAGGCTGCTTGATATTAAAAAGAAAGCTTAAAAAAGTGAGAGGGACTGAGAAGTTATATAATAATTAGTTTTGTCTTGTCAGGCTAGCTCATAAAGTTTGTCAGAAGCCCTGCAGCACTGAACCTGTCAACACACACACAGATAAGCACACACACCCCCACAGACATACATACACACTTGATGAATGACACCGACATCATTCACAAAACAGAAAGAAAGAGGCTCTCACATAGATCATATTTTTTTTTAAAACACACCGGGCAGAATAAGCCCAGGTATGGCATATTTAACACAATAAGTGAAAGTGCTGAGTATTTGTTTTTACATGCACTCACATGCACATACACACACACACACACAAAGTGCCGCCTCCTGGGTCACTGGATTTAATCTCCACTTTTTCTCATCTTGTTAATGATGATGAGATGCTGCAAGGCCATTTATCCCTCTGGAGGTTTAAAACACAGTGTGTGCTTCAGTGTTGGCGAGTGTTTGTTTGTGTGAGTTTCTGCGTATTAGCAAATGTAACCTTCCTGTTCCCTTTTAAATAAATAAAAAAACTAAACATGCACTCAAAAACATAAACAAGACATTTTTAGAAAGTACGTGGACAGTAATTACAGAGGGAGGTGTAAGATGGAGAACATGCAGAAAGGAATAAGGGGTGAGCAATGCTGACGCACATGATGAAGTAAGCAGCTAGCTGATGTTTTTGCACATCTGTACGTCACTCCTAAGCCTTTCGGTCACTGCATATTCAAACCAGAGAGAGGAAGAGAGCAAACCGAGAAAAAGAGACAGAAACAGATAAAGCGCTGCATGGGGAGAACAAAGAAAGCTGGAAGATTAAAAGAGTTGCAAAGAAAAGAAGCGAGGGTTGAAAGAGAATATAGAACAACACACAGAAAATGATGTGAAGAATTGAGGTTGAGCATCATTCTTCACTGTAGAGAGATAGTTAAGGCAAAAAAGAAAATGCTGTTGTTATCTGCTTACCCTCATTATAAACAGGTGCTGTTTGCTGTTACTGTTTCTGAGGAACACAAAAAGTAAGCTCTTGAACCGAAGCTGTTATCCCATCATTTTTAAATTTGGACATAAGCTAAACAAGAGCTTTGGTTATAGCTGAAAAATCCTATTTTTTTCAATGATGGCAAAGCTGAAATTTCAGCATTCATTACACTAGTCTTTAGTGACACATGATCCTTCAGAATAGATTTTTTGGTGATCTTTCTCTTTAAGTCTTTGACAGGTTGACACTCTGAGAAGTACAAACTGTGCAAACAACCAGATCACTGAGATAACAGCAGCTTCAGACTGGAGTGCTGGGCAGAGACAGGTTGATTTAGTTAACTGAATGTATGGGAGTGTTACATAATTCACCCTGAGGCCCAGTCTGTTCTTCCTAGCTCCCAACAAGCTTAAACCAGTCTTTGACAGCTACACTCACAGAAACTGTCTCACATATCTACAATGTACAAATACTGTATCTGCATGAATGAGCATGCACTCATACTATACTGTTAGATTATAGTGGCTCTGATTGGTATAATTAAGATTATGATAACATTCAATCATTTTAAAATGTTACATTCTAAAAATGTCATTCTAAAATCTACAATATCTAACAATATATAAAAACAAACAATATATTTAACAATATAATGCATTTTATAAAGAAAATCTATTTATAAAAATGTTATTTTATACAAGAGATAATACAACATATAATAAATAAAAAATATGTATTACTAAAAACAATAATAGTTAATATTAGAATACATTTAATAATAATATAAGAAATTTTTATTTGTTATATTATGAACTGTATATTAAAATCTTTCAATATTTAAATAATAATAATTATTATTATTAACAACAATAATAATAAAGTATTAAATTATCAAATTAATTGCAAATGATCAGTTTGGATGCTCTTCTGTGATACTAAAAGTACTTTAGTACTTTTCTTGTCTCTCTCTCTCTCTTTCTCTCTCACTCTCTCTCTCTCTCTCTCTCTCATACACACACACACACACACACACACACACACACACACACACACACACACTAAACTCCTGACTGTGGGAAAAACTTTAATCAGAGATACAGACTTTAATCAGTTTTGTTTCCCAAAGGCCCAGTAAAGCTTTTTACACACACGTCTAGTTAACAGTGGAATTGAACAACAAGGAAAAGTGTATAGTGTGTGTGTGTGTGTGTGTGCGTGTGAGTGAGAGTTTGGTGTTTACATTTGTGTGTTTGTCCAGAGAAGCCAGATCCCATCCCTGGAGGGTGAGCACACATTTGAGGAGGGCGGTCATGGCCAAAGACAGAATTGAGCAACTGAACTCTTAAACAGAATTAGAAACATTAAGCAATATCAAACATTGCAAAAGAACATAAAAAACTGTTATGTAAAAGAGGGTCAATGTACTTACTGCACAGGAATATTAATGTTCATAACAAATAGTTCCAACCATATTGCTGAAAGATGGTTTGCTGGTTTGTGTTGGTTTTTAAAGCCAGCCCGAGCTGGTCTTCCACTGATTTAACAGCACTTCCAGCTTGAGAGACTAGCTAAGCATTTGAGGCTGTAAGCATTAATTCTGTGCACTTAAATGACACCGAATAAATGCTAAGTTAATTAATGCCCAGTCAATTAAATTGTTAATGAATGTATCTTATTTAATGTTCAGGTAAAAAAAGAGTAATAGTGTATAAAACAACTTCCCAGATACAGAAGAGAAAGGAAAAAATGTTTTTTAGTAATGTTTCTTTAAATGACACTTATTGTGTAGGTGAGTATAATCTAATTAGTGCTCTTTTATAGACCTTTAAACCCACACTCAGACACACAAACACAAATAATCTAAGACTGGAAGTCTAACCAATGCTTTAAGCCATTTAACAAGATTAAGAAAATATAAAGAGAAGGGTATGTGAGCTGATCTTCCAGATCACTGCTGAAATCCCATTGACTGCTGAATCAGCTTGTTCCTGCAAGAACACCTCTAATGGAAGAACAACCTATGGTGTAAAACAGACCCACACACGCTACTACTTTTCAAAGGTTTGGGGTCAGTAAGTTTATTTATTTATTTATTTATTTTTTTAAAGGAAATATATACTTTTATTCAGCAAGTATGCATAAAATTTAACAAAAGTGATGGTAAAGACATCTACAATGTAACAAAATAAATAAATATAAAATATAAATATAGTAGCTACTTCTTTTATATTGTAACTGCTTTTTAATATTTAAACTGCTGTTCTTTTGAACATTCTAATAATCAAATAATATTAAAGGGGGGGTGAAATGCTATTTCATGCATACTGAGTTTTTTACACTGTTAAAGAGTTGGATTCCCATGCTAAACATGGACAAAGTTTCAAAAATTAAGTTGTACGTTTGAAGGAGTATTTCTGTTTCAAAAATACTCCTTCCGGTTTGTCACAAGTTTCGGAAAGTTTTTTTCAAGTATGGCTCTGTGTGACGTTAGATGGAGCGGAATTTCCTTATATGGGTCCTGAGGGCACGTCTGCCGGAAGAGCGCACGCTCCCGTATAGCAGAGCAATAAGAGCACAACAGACTTCACTGATCAGAGCGAGAGTGTCGCGAAATGTCACAAAAGGAGTGTGTTTGGTTGCCAGGGCAAGACAACCCTGCACAGATTACCAAAAGAGAAACAGCATTAAGGGACCAGTGGATGGAGTTTATTTTTACAGAGCATCAACGGAGTTGTGCAAGTGTTTGTGTTTGTTCCCTGCATTTCGAAGATGCTTGATTTACAAACAAGGCCCAGTTTGACGACGGATTTGCGTATTGGTTATTTCTTAAGGATGATTCAATCCCAACGAAAAAGGGTCACGATCGTGTGTTGGAACCGCAGGCGGTGAGTAAAACTGCTTAAAATATCTCTGCCTCCTTGTTAGTGCGTCCGCCTCCAATGCCGGAGACCCGGGTTTGAGCCCTGCTCGGAGCAAGTCGTATCTGCTGCTGCTCTCGTTCAGTTTAAGCCTCGGGATCTGATTCTGGATCATAGATAAACAGCTGAATCTGACTGTTAGCCATGGTTTGTTTTGGGTGTTTTACTTGCGCTCGTGATTCTTTAGCTCCGCCCACACGTCACGCCTCCAGCCGGTCGTGTTTTTCCGGGAAAAATCGGTACAGACTATCTTTCTCTTATGAATATAATAAAACTAAAGACTTTGTGGAGTTATGAAGGATGCAGTACTACTCTATAGGTACTCAAGATTAACAGGATATTGAGTGAAAACGAGCATTTCACCCCCCCTTTAAGGAAACCCCCCCCAAAAAAAATATTAAGCACCTTTTGTCAACTGATAATAATAAGAAATGTTTTTGAGCAGCTAATCTGCATATCAAAATGCTTTCTGAAGGACCATGTGACACTGAAGACTGCTGAAAATTCTGCTTTGACCACAGAAATCCATTACATTTTTAAATATATTTTAATTTGGAATATTTCACATTACTGTTTTTTAATCTGTATTTTCCAGTAGTGTCGTGTAAATAAAAACTTGGAATAGGTCATCAGAATTTTTATTTTTTTTTACTGTGGTGATTAAAGTATAATTCCTGTAGCTTTTAGATAGTGTGCACTGTAAAACTTGCATGTGCTTTAAATTTACTGCAAGAGCATTCACACTGAAACCATTTATGCATTTTTAAGGCAGTGTATCAAATGAATATTAGTTAAATACTTAAATTTATTGTTTTCTATTCTGTTGCACTCTGTCTAGTTGTTGCAAGAATGTGCCTTATCTAAAATCACCGGAAGAACTCGTCTGATTGGGATCATGTAAACCCAAAAACAGTATTATTATACAGACTTCCTTAATAGAGATTAGTCTACATCACTTCTTGTCCTTCATTCAACCAACCCAACAAGTCAGTTTTAAACGTGTCCCTAATGCTCACATACTTACATCTACAACTACAGAATGTAAGAGATCTACTGTATGTAAGAGATCTAGGTGTGTTAAACTCGACAGAAGTGCTTGCTGAATAATGCCATGAGCTGAAGAGAGATGTAACTAAGAAAAGCAGAACTGCACTGAACACACACCCTAACATGGGATGGCATGGGTAATGGGAGTGGGTCTTTCCATTACCTTTAACCTATGAAACTAGATCTGAAGAAGACCATGTTTACTCCAGTTTCAGCAAACACACACACACACACACACACACACAAATATGCTCACTTTTCTACATGCCCATAGGTTTCAGAGAGAGATGCAGTCATAGTCCTTCCAATGCACTTCTGTACCCATAACATCAAGCCTAGATAGAAAGAGAGAGAAAAAAGCCCTGACAGGCCCATGAGCCTTTATTTCTCCTTTCCTTCTCTTATCTGCCCATCGTTCTGTCTTGGCTGTCTCAGCTGACACCATCACTCTCAATGGAATGAGGCTTGTCAGATCTGAGATGAAGAGATTATTCACACACACACACACACACACAACACATACGCTCACACATGCACTTAATGGAAATGTACTGCACCTCTCTGAGATTGTGATGATCGGTCGATGTGAAAATGTCAGATGATTTATTCACTATATCTTGCAATAATATTTCACGTATTTTAAATTTACGATACATGTTTTTCTATTTGTAGCAGTCAAGAATTAACACACAAGTTTTAACTCTAATTTAAATATACATTTCCTGGAGTAAAATTAACACTACCAAAGTTAGATTGAACTCCATCAATGTTAAATTAAAACTGCCAAGTTTGCTGTACAATTTTATAAAAATGAGGCTTTTCTATTATTCTTATAAGGTTATTCTAAAATTCAGATAAATATATAAATGCATCTGTTCTGATGCATATAAAAACGGTTTCCTTTTTTTACAACACAAGCTTAACAACATAAAAGTCAAATTTAATTCCATCAGTGTTGAATTAACATGGCAAAGTTTGTATAATTTCTAGCTTTTATTGACAATTATGCTTAAGCCTTAAACAAATATTTTTGTAACAAACAAACTTGTTTTTGTAAGCAAGTTAATGTTTAACAAAAAATATAAATGCATTTAATTTCTGACACAATTAAAAATGATTTTCCTAAAAACACACTGAAATGATTTTGTGGTGAAGCCAGTGAAAATATTGGCAAAGAGAAATCTGAACTACTGACCAGATGAGGTAAGCAGAAATAATACTTGTTAAGCACTGAAATTAAAGAGAGAGAGAGAGAGAGAGAGAGAGAGATTGATGATAAAAGAACATGTAAAAAATGAAAGATGAAAGGTGAAGAAAATTGCCAATGGAAAAAAAGTGGACAAAAATAGGCAAGATGTTCTGAAACAACTTGGGCAAGAACTCTGTGAGGTCAGAGAGGAAGACAAACCAAGGCATGGTCATATGCGTCTCTATAGCAACCGTGTGTATCTCTGTTCCTTTGACGCAATAAAATGGCAGATCAAACTCGACAACACTCTCGTTCTTTCTCTCTGGCTCCACATCGAAATACTGGCTCCTTGCTGTCCGTGTTGTGAGTCATTGTTTGGCCTTGGTCTATGCTGTGCAATAGGACTACTGAGATAAAACTGAATGAGTATCACATGGGTAAATGATGTAGGTAAAGTGCAACAGGACTTTCAAATGCATATTCAGTCGAAGAATATGCAGCTGAACATCTTCTCACAGGGTAAGGGTAAATGATATGATTCTTGTTTCAATCGCTCATTCACTCAAATGTGAATTATTGGTTGATGCAAGCGAGTACATGGGCCTGTTGCACAAAATGATTGTGTTTTTGCATTAAACCTCAGAGCTCAGTAACCTGTGCATTTAATTTGGATGTGTTCTTAACAGTTCAATATTGCAATTTATTCAACCTGTTGCGCCCCATGTGAAAATAGCTGAGAATGCAATGTGACATATTTTGCATGAATGCATAAAATAAAGCTTGCATATCTAGAAGCCTTTGCAATCACATCCTTACATATATATTATTTTAGGTATAAATGTCACTCTCCTTTCCCCCTCTGTTGCTCTGTGTAAAATAGGGAATGATTTGTCTATTTATCCTTTACACACAGATATCCTCATATCCTCTCTCTCAGTGCAGTCAATAGGAGATTAAGCGTCAAAAGACAGTAGCCCTGGGCTCTAACTGATGCTACTCTCACACACACACAAACCGTGCAGTAAACTGGGCACTTGTATAAAACATTTACTGCCGGGCACGCATCCAGACACACACTTTGCACAATCTATGTGTGCAGGTTTAAATTCTACCCTGTTCGTTTTATTCTGCTGCACACCCTGATGCTAAAAAACTGCAACTCTACAATCACTTCTGCCGAGTTAAGCAGACCTGCCGGAGAGACGAGCGGAGGCACAAAGCAGTCATGAGGGTGGAGCAGGGGGAGGCCCGTAGCACCTAGCCTCTAAGGATTGTGGGTATAGCTGCAGGTGCAGCGGGGTCAGTATTACTGACAGATGTAGCGAGTAGTGACTTTGACGTAATCACTGTCTGAGCAGATGCAATAGTACATAGACAATCATTACATAACCACATCACTGGAATTAACAAAACATAACACACACACACAGTTGTGATCAAAATGTAACATTCCCTTTGCAGTATCTGCAAAATGTTAATTATTTTACTAAAATAAGAAGGATCTTACCAAATGCATGTTATTTTTTAGGTTCAAACGGTCACTGATGCTCCAGAAGGAAAAACAATGCATTAAGTGGTTGTAAACTTTGTAAACGGAACAAAGATGTGTACATTTTTCCTATTTTGCCAATACATATATATATTTCTTCATTTAGTACCACCCTACAGAAGCTATAGAAGTAATTACTTGTTTCCCAGAAGTAGGCATGCAACAGTATCAAATTTTCATGTTGAGATGAATTGCTAATGCTTTTATCACGGTACACAGAATTATGACGATAATGAAATTTAGTTGCAAAAAACAAAAGTGTAGCCACAATGTATAACAGGTTTAATAACTTTTTTATAAGAAAAAGAAACTGAACATTTAAATATGATAAAGCAATACACAAAAAAATTATAAAGTAAATAATGTCACACAGATTAAAGTACAAAAGAATTATAAACACCAATAGGTAACATCTTAAAATAAGATCTCATTAGTTAACCTTAGTTAATGCACTAACATTAACAATGAGCAATAGCTACATTTGGAACAGAAGTTATTAGTCTTTGTTATAAAATATACAACGATTAGTTCATGTTAGCTCAAGTTCATTAAATAATACAGAAGCAGCTTTTGATTTTAACAACTTGTTATTAACTATTGAAGTGAACTATGATTAATGAATGTTTAGAAGAATTTTCCACTGGCATTTTATGTTAACTAAGTGCATACGTGTGCAAAAGTGAGTTAGCATTTAATATATTAAAATATTTGCAGCAAATGGCTGAGGATATTACACACACAAACACAAACACCTGTGTGATGGTCTATAGACTGATGAGGGACAGTGTTGTAGGTTTTGTAAATCACGTCAACAGTTCATAAATCTGAATCCTTCGTCAGATTGTTCAGTCTCTAATCACTAAAACCCAAACATAACAGCTCCATTCATAGAGCGGGACAAGCAGCCACCAGATATAGAGAAACACACACTCACACAGTTACCTGGACTGTAAGGAGATGTTAGTCTGTTGAATTGGGTTTGCTGAAACCTTTCACTTCACTCACACACACAAACACCTAATTCAGTACTTAAATCTCAAGTGTGTCATTTCTGCACCACCAGTAGTAACAAACAAAATACCTGCAAATAATTTAATGCAATGTTATTTGTAATTTAATGTCATTTATTCCTTTAATGGCATGGGAAAATATTCAGCATCATTACTCCAGTCTTCAGTGCCACATGATTCTTCAGAAGTCATTGTATTATGCTGATTTACAAATTACATATCAATGCTGAAAACAGTTGTGATGCTTGCCTCTTTTTTAAAATTCTTTTATTAAAAAGTCTTTACTGTAACATTATAAATGTCTTTTTTATACTGTCATTTTTTATTAAATTAATGCATCCATGTAGAAAAAAAGAATTTACTGCTTAAAAAAAAACCAAACATTTGAATGGTAGTATATAATCAAAAAGGTTAAAAACATAGGGATAAATAAATAAATAAATAAAGTTCTGGCTTCATTTACCCTCACCTCTTTGAATTTCTTTACTTCTGACCACAAAAACGATGTCATACAGAATGACAGCTTCAGTCAAACAGCTTTTTTTGGAAAAAAGATGCGAGTGATTGGTGACTGAGGCTGTCAGCGCCTAGCATTCTGTCTAACATCTCTTTTGTGTTGTGCACAGAAGAAAGAACGTCATATGGGTTTGGAACAACACAAGGGTGAATAAATGATGACTTTTACATACAAGTTCTAAAAGCTGTTATATTTTATATAGGTGTTATATACACCAACACTCAAATTCCAATTCACCTTTCTATTCAAAGTATTCAAATCTAAGACGAACACATATTTTGTCAGGATATAGATGCTGATATCAGCACAGCCCTGAGCAAAAGAGCAGCTATAGAG
This sequence comes from Carassius auratus, assembly GCF_003368295.1. Classification (NCBI taxonomy): domain Eukaryota; kingdom Metazoa; phylum Chordata; class Actinopteri; order Cypriniformes; family Cyprinidae; genus Carassius; species Carassius auratus. Next base: position 33,272,862 of record NC_039274.1, read on the forward strand.
CCCAGGTGTAGGCTTTTCTACAGAAACAGACACCTTTGTTCATTTCTCTCAGCTAAATCTGTTCTACAAGGACATCCAATATTACTTTACCAAGCCCGTCCTACTTTCTGCCCTCCCGGACCAGTGCTACTTAACATCTAGAGCTACAAAATATAGTACGTTTTAGCTAAAATTAATCAGACTAACTATAAACCTAGGGCACCTCACAGAGGTCAATGAAATCACAGTCATACAGTATATAATGAAATAAAATACTCTTTCCGTTGCGCAACAGCTTTTGCTTCACAGCAGTGCAGACACATTTACAGCTGTTTGAGTAGCATATAATCCTATTCGGATTATTCAGTAGGAACTGCGCGTTCCAGAAGATCTGCCAGGCGCATTCGCTTGTCCACTCTCCAACTCCAGAGGGTTTGTCGGGACATGGAATCCTGTGGGACCATACGTTACTCCATCCCAATAACCACAGATTACCTACTGTCAACTTTAATCCCTCTCAGTCTCTCGCTATATCTTTCTTTCCATCTCCTTTTCTATCATGTATACGCACACTTTCCATCTCTCGTGTTCGCTTTCTGGCTGACCACTATCAAACCAGCTGCAACCAGATGTGGTCCTTCAGGACTACTGGGATTGTGGAGCTCTGATTCAGTCTTTACAGACTGAATATTATGACAGCCCTCAGTAATAATAAACTAATCATTACAGATGAGATGATCAGTTATACGTAGGGACACAAACCATGTGTATGGGATGTTATAAATAAACTTGGAAAATGTTGACAGTGATAAACATACTGGTAAGAATTGAGTGAGTCAGTTGTAAGATTGAAAAACACAGCTGTGTTTGGCCATTTCATGGATTTATACATTTAGCTGAAGTATCACTGACAGTTTCCAATGCAGAACTGCGAGGAAAAAATACAGGCAGATTTCTGGATCAGTGTCTGGTGTGTAGTGTTAAGAATCAGTGTTTGTGAAAGTGTTATTATAAGTTATTCAAATGAATATCACATGCTGAAGAGAAGAAGTTACAATAAATTGACAGCATTTGTGTTAATTAACATTATACCACAGTTGCTGTTAACGTGTACTAAACCTATAAAATTGCTTTAAATATTCGGGCCTCTCAAAATGGGTATAGCCAAATGTTGTTGGGTGTGCATGCACCTTGTCAATCCAAAGCATAAATTAAGTCCAAAAGTAGCATTTACAAGTATGTATAGGTTTTAGGGCGCATGAGTGCACAACGGATGACATTCTTTGAATAAATAGATGTGTGTCTAAACGAGTGGAAATGTGTGCAGACGGTGGTGGAAATATAAACTATGATCCAGTTAAGCAAAATCCCCACGAGTAGTACAAAAAGCCACTATTACCCAACAATATCAGAGTAGGGGACCATTACAAAATTGCTGAAGTGTCTCTGTGTTGTATTATGTGGTTATGGGCATTTGTGTGTGGTTTTAAGAGATAAAAAAATTACCTGAGCTTCACTTCACCCATAACTCTCCATTTAGGTAAATGTTGTCTTGTGGTTATAATATGGATGAATGATCTTTCTCACTCTCTCTTGTTAACACACCTCCCTCTGTGTGAGCAGCTGCGCTGGTCTAAATCCACTGCTCTCTACGACAGACTGAGATACACGTGGCACTACCACACAGCAAGAAGAGGAGTCCTGCCAGAGCTTCAAACAGTCTCAGCGTGTGTGTACGAGTATGTAGGTGTGTGTTTGAGAGACTTTAAGATGCATAAATTAAGTGGCTGACTTGCTGATAGCAGGTTATATTCCCTCTCATGCACAAACAAAAAAAAGACTTCTACGTATATTGCATCCTAAGTCAGATACATTATATTTCTCAGGCATTCATCTGCCATTTCTTTCACCCTTAACTTTCTCTCCCACAACTTTCCTTCTATTTCTTCAAATATCGCAACCTCTAACTCATCTCATTCTCTATTTTCTTTCCCTTGACTGCTAGTGGGAGTTTGGATGTGGCCAGTGAGACCCAATCTGGAGTTCAGCCAGGGAAACTGCTTTCATCGTTGTTCCCCGAAAGCACAGAAACCCATAACAAATGAACCCAGAAATGTTCATACCATTTCCTCAACTCCCACCAAACATGAAAACCTGATCTGACTAAGTTCCTCTCCACTATCTCTCACTTTCCCTCTTCCCATCTTTTCTCCATCTGCCATTCGCATACTGCCTGTCTGCATCTCACTTTCTCTCTTTCACTCCCATTGTGCCATCTCTTTCTCACCCTTGTACTTTCTCTCCCTCCTCCTCTCACTTGCTTTAATCTTTTCTCAGATTGAAGGGGGGTGGGGGGCTTCCCATTCTACATTCTCTCCCAAAAATCTGTTTTGTCTCTTCTCTCTTACACTACTCAGACAGAAACGTTTTATTAAAATGCAAGGGAAAAAAACGGTGCAAGGGAGCGATGAGTTCAAGCCTACTGGAGCTGAAACGCACACGCAAGGGCACAGACACACAAACACACACACCGCAGCCAGGGAGGAAAGCCACGAACAAAAGGATCATTTATTACATGCAGAGAAGGGGGGTTTGCGGGTTGAGACCACGTTGGGCCAGCGCAGTGCTGGCCCCTTCTCAACATTCACAGCCAGCTCGCCGCATTCCCCCCCAGTGCCGATGCCATGCTGTCCACTTAATGCAAAAGACTTGCTCAACCACTTAATGCTGCAAAAATAAGCCCATATCTTTCTCTCTTCATTCTCTAGGCTAGTTTTCAATTCAACTCTACACTCTTGTGATAATCTTATCATTTGATTTAAAAGCAGGCTCAAAATCTGGGCCATCAACAATTTAGCAAGAAAATAAGAGAACGATAGTCAAATCAGAGATTTCTACAAACAACCACTTTAAGCTTTCTCTTTTTCCACAAGAGTCACCGTTTTCTTGCATAACATAAACTGAACATGAAGCTTTAGACATATGTGGTTAGCCTGCTCTGTCACTATTTGTATAAAAAGACAATTTATGCAAACTTCCCCATCACTGTATGGCAATCCCAAATCTAGCCACAAACCAATATGTGAATTTAAAAGCATACAGAGGGAACTCAAAAAGACGGTAACTCAAACTGAATGAAAAGACTGTATTTAGCCATTTGCCCTGTCATTGTAACCCTTCTATATACATAACTATTGAGGATGCTTTAATGTTTAAGCTCAAAGATAAACACTGGAAAGTTCTAAAATACATTTAAAACGGTAAATCAAATTTAGGATCCCAGGGAATGAAAGAAGCAGTAGACAAAACCACTGGTTATGAGATTTGTGAAAGGGAACTTTCCATGGGTCTCTGATCAGTATTGTTGGCATTGTAATGCCTGGCAGACAGGTGGCTCTTGTATCTAGAGGCACCAGGTGGATATGAATAAAGAACAAAACCATGGCCTCATAAAGTTTTGTTATGGAACAGACTGTACTCTGTTTCCAGTGCATCATCAGTGTGTTGTTGATTAAAGTGGAACTAAAGCAGAATTAAAAACAGTGTAAAATCAGCCACACAAGAAAACAGGCACAATTCTATCACCTTAATAAGAGCATTAATGGGGTGATAATATATTATAGTTGCACATATGAGATTGCATACCCCTTGCAGAATCTGCAAGATGTATTTAATTAATAAAAAATAAAAGATTAAAATAGCATTTTTCGAAAAGTTTTTTATTATTATTTAAAAAGTAAAAAATGAAAACATTTGTTCACTAAAAACCAAGGAGTGTACTTTTAAACAAGTAGGTTGTGTAAAATTAAAATTTGTTGTATTATTTGTCTTGGGAAAAATATCCTATGAAATATTATGAAGAGCAGTGCTGAATAAAAAATAAGATGGATCTTTTCTGCAAGCAATTTATAAACAGAGGATGCAAAAGGAGTACTTATGCACTCAGTTTTATGAGATACAATATGTTCAGTTTGCTGAAGATATTAATAAAACTTCATTTTCAAACTTCATTCAGGAGTACTTTTTAGACTAAAACTCATTTAGAGATGAGTTGATCTTACCTGTACCATCTTTGCTGCCACCTTGGTGTGTCCGTAACTCCTCTGACTTGTAGAAGTCAATGCTAGCGTACATGTTGAGGTTTGAAGCACTACCACCTGAAACACCAGTTCCTACAGAGCCCCCTGCTGGTCCTCCACCCAGCACAGAGGAAAGGATACGGGCAACAGGTGTGTGGACAGTTGCTTGCCCATCTGTGGCAGTATGGGAGCTTTCCTTGTTAGCCAGGTCCAAGTCTATGTAATTGAGACCCTGTTCCATGGAGGATGTCTGTGAAACAGATAGACTGGGTAGTCCAGGATTGATGTACTGAGATGAGATGTCTGCTGAGCCACTGTTCCCCCAAAGCATAGCCTCAAAACCATGCCGACGGGCTGTAACTTGGGTGTGATCAGGGCAAGAAAGAAGTGAGGAAGGAGCTTGGAACGTTTCAGAGCAGTGGCGTCGACGACCTTGAGGATCTGCTCTGATAACTTTAGCCCCATGATCTGGGTTTGGGATTTTGGCAAGTGGAAAGTCTAGTCCTAGTCCCAAACCTAGGGCTGGAGCTACTGACTCAGGCTGGTCTGGCAAAGTGGCTTTTGGTGATGTACAATTTAATGTGCTGCCTAAGTTCAGGCTAAAGGCCATCTTTGTGTAGTCACCACAGGCTGGGGGTGAGTCTCCTGGATGTGGTACTGATACATGCATGGTTTTTCTATGTCCCATCCCACTCTCTTCATCATCGTAATTTAGAACTGTCGATCTGTGCTCATCATAAGCTTTAGGGGCTGCTGCAGGTGTGACAGGAGGGGTGGGAAATGGTGGAAATCCAAGTGATGTGAGGGAGATGGGTGAAGGGGATGGTGAAACTCCTAGCTCCATATTGACATACTCAGAGGCAGTTGATGGAGGGATAGGGGTTGAGGAGCTATGCGAGAAAGGCAAGAATCCAGTGACACAAGAAATAGGCCTGGGTAAGTTGCGGTGGGTACTGGGTGGAAGAGAAGCATCTTGCCGAAATCCACTGGTTCCATTACCTCCTGCCTTTAGGTTCCTCTCACCCTTGAACTCAATACTGACATACTCCCCAGGGCTCTTAGGCTCAGGAGGAAGGGGTGTCTCACGGACTCTGGGTAAAGTGTTGGCTTTAGAGACATCCACAAACAGACTAACAGGCCTGCCCCTCTGAACAGGATGTCCTTGCTTTACCCTTCCAAACCCTTGCCTTTGCTGCAAGGATCCTTGCTCAACATCCTTTGCAGTAGTACTTGTTGCTGCTCCTCCTGTTATTTTGACAGTCTTTTCTTCACCTTCACCTAGGCTCTCACTGCTAGCAGAACTGGAGGAGTATGAGGATGATGAGAGGGACAGATGTCGGCCAACAGGGGGTTCCTGATGCTTAGCCTTGCTATTAATAAGCCCCCTTCCTCCACCCAGACCTCTATCACCATTAACCAAATGCTTCCCTCTTCCTGGCCCTTCCCCAAAGTGTGTTGAAGAATTATGTTTGTAGGAGCGGGGTAGAGAATAGTAGGAATATACCATCTTAGGTGGAGGCTGCTGAGAATGCAGATCAGATGGAGTGTGGTGCTCAGCTGGTGGCGGAGTACTACTGGCAGAGCGGGCGCTGATAGGTGACATATTCATGTAGTCACTGCCAGTTCGGCTATCAGCACTGCTGCTGCCAATCCAGACAGTAGGGACCCCTCGTTGGTCTGGTGAACAGCTACTATTGGGAGACATCATCATATAGCCATCTGTGCCAGAAGGTGGTGGACGGATCTGCCGTGGGGGTGAAATGCTATTATTGGGGGTCATGGCCATGTAATCATCAGCAGATTTTGAGTCTGGATCTGAAATTGTTACTGAGAGGGAATGAAAAAGGGATACTGGGGGAGCTGTAACTCCTGGCAACATGGACATGTAGCCATTATCCATTGCTCCATTAGCTACTCCAATGACATAAGGGACACCTGTTTCACCACTACCAGCATCACCTTTAGGCTCCGCAGCTACTTCCAAGTAGCCTGTTGCTCTTGCTGCTGCTCCAGAATCCTGCTTTGATTGAAAGGATTCTCGGCTGGTGATTGTGTGAGTCATAATTGCATAGTCATCCTCTTCAACAGCTTCTTCACCAGCTCTACGGTGTGGTGCATGTCTCTCTAAGGCCATGGGTGGCAGGGAGGCCCGCTTGCTCATTATCCTGCCCTCCGCTTCACCTTCTCTGCTAGAGGAGCGCCTCAGAACTCTCCTGGTTTGGGGTAATGCATTTTGGCCTGGCTGAGGTTTGGATGCTCCTCTCTGACCCATTAGGATGTAGTTGGATGCTACATCCCCAACAGAATGCCCACCTGAGCTGCCAGCAGACTCTGCCTGCATTGTTGGGGTTAGCAGTGAATGCTCTCCAGGGCTGGAACCATATTCATCTGAGGAACCATAGTCACTAAGAGAACCAGAGACAGAGGGCTGTCGGGGAGGCATTCGACTGTACATGCTACCATTACCAATCCCACCACTGCTGCTTGTCCCAGTTCCTATTGCACAAAACTCAGATCCAGAAGGTAGGCTTGGTGCAGTTGAAGGAGCAGGGGTTGAGATGGATCTCATTAGTGCATGCTGTGCTTTGACCGGGGTTGGTGCACGAACGGATGTTGATCTTAGTATAGGGGTATTAGAACATGACCCATTAGTCGTGGGATTCGAAAATGTTGCATTCCCTCCAGTTGTTGCACCACCTCCATCATCAACTTTTCCCCCATCATTGGATGTTTGAGTTCTGGGAAAACTGTAGCGAGAAGTTGGAGAAGTGCTATTACATCCTCCGGTAGTCCCAGGTGGTTCGGTCCGTGGACGTCTTGTGAATCCAACCTGACTGGGTGGAGGATTGGGATGATGGCGTCGAGATGGAACACTAATTGGATTTGATGAAGTGGTGCCACCTCCCGCTCCGGCGGCAGCTGACTGAGACTTGCTACGTTGGCGAAACTCCTCACTCAGAGCCTTCATGGCTTCCAGCAGAGTCTCATGCATATTCTGTGCTACCACAGAGTCTTCCACTTGCATCCAAAACTCTCCAGGGCCAGTTACTGCAGAGCGACCCACCTCCACGAAGAAGAAGTTTTCAGAATGACCACAACGCCTCACATTCATCAGCTGGAGCACAACAGCAGCTGCATCAGAGTTCAACTTGACAAAGTTGACTGTCTTTTCAGTCAGGCAGAGCCGGTAGATGCCAACTAGGTTCTTGGCTTGGCCCAGACCTTTAGGCCAAACTTTTACTTGCCAGACTTCCTTGAAGGCAGGACCAGGGGATGGTAATCCATAGTCTCCCCCATTCGCACTATCACAGAGTGCTTTACCTACAGAGAGGAAAAAAAAAGTCAGTTTAACCATACACCACAAGGTAAATTTAAAGATCCATCATACAAACCCGAAAGTAAGCACATCTTAAAGGAATAATTTTTCCAAAAATGAAAATTCTGCTATTAATTAAGCATCCTCATGTCATTCCAAAGCCCGTTAGACCTTTGTTCATCTTCGGAACACAAATTAATATACAACAATACAATAAAACACAACTTCAAATGAACACTTAGTACTCATATAAGATGCACCATGAATTAACAGTCAATAATGCAGTGTATGCAATGTGTCCCATAGAGTAAAAAAAAAATTAACAAACTCAGAGACAGATAAATAATAATGAGCTGCAAAAGATGTCTTAAAAGTCTTAATCTAGTTCCACTAAATTTCTTTAGAAAAAACTTGACTTTGAGGCCATTAGTTTGGCTACTTCTCACTGAGAAAGCATCCCATCTTCAATTCATCAACTCTCCTCTCTGCAGCCTATATTCATCCACATTAGGTGTTCACTGTTAGTAAAGGCTTTCTTTCTCTCACTCTCTATTTAAAAAATTCTTCCTATTAGTACAATTGCTGGCAAACTTCTACAACCAACAGTTCTGTGAAAACACACCAGATGCTCATAATAATCTAGGAACTTGTTCTTTAAGTCTATTTTGTGGGGAAGTCATATGAGTTTGACTACTAACCCTAAGGTTGTGTGTTCAAGTCTCGGGCCAGCAATACCACGACTGATAATAAATGGCTGCCCACTGCTCCGGGTGTGTATTCGTGGTGTGTGTGTGTGTTCACTGCTCTGTGTGTGTGCACTTTGGATGGGTTAAATGCAGAGCACGAATTCTGAGTATGGGTCACCATACTTGGCTGTATGTCACTTCACTTCACTTAACCTCCAAAACCTGTTTGTCGGAATCATTACTCTCTGGACTTTGCATAAAATTTGCCTGGCTATAGTTTGGATAAATGTACCAACTGCATCAACACACCACTATAATCTGGAAATAATGGAGCGAGATGAACTTCTCATTACTATACTATGCAAAAAGCATAACCAATACTATCTAATTCATATTTATGTGTTTATGGCACTAAATATAGTCAGTTTGTTAGTGTCCCAGCAAATAAGAGCATGTTAGAAAATGTAAAGTGTTCTTGAGGGCTTGTACATATAGCTTGGAAAAACACTAAATACACACAAAAAAACACATAATTGAACACAGTCTCTTGCTGTGAATCTGAGCATCACAATGCTTCCAACACAAATGAGAGAATTACAACCATATGCAAAATTGTGTGTATTCTGTCTTCCGCTCTTTCACTTAAACGGAAGAGCAGCTTCCTTCAAAGGTTGTTTGCCCCACTCTATGTGTGTGTGATTTTATGTGATGTGGACCTCCCCTGGATGCTTGTGTGAACTTAAGTGATGCTGGTAGCCTGCATTAGATGAGTCATAGACAAGCCACACATGACTTTTTAATGATTATACATACAAGATTCTCTCTTTGCCAGTCCTACACTCTTGAACAATGCTTTCAGTCTCAGACACATCCAGTTGACATATTTAAAAAGCAAGAAATTGAGAGCGATGAAGAGCTATAGTTACTGAAATGTAAATATTTTTGACTTTTGACTTATCTAGGTGGTTGCTAAGTCATTTGTAGATGGTTACATGTTAGACAATATCAAAAGAGCTCACCTGCAAGTCTCTATGATATTACTAGATATGGCTTGGGTCTCTTCTTCAATGCATGGCACTGTCTTGACATCAACCCATGCTAAAAAGCTTACCCTCGTTCTTTCAAAGACTCCTTTTAACAGCATGCTTGGTGTTCATAAGATCACTTGCTTCACATTTTGCAGAAGCACCCCCCACTTTTTGGGGAAGTCGTGGCCTAATGGTTAGAGGGTTGAAGGGTTGTGGGTTGGAGGGTTGTGGGTTCTAGTCTCGGGCCGGACGGAATTGTGGGTGGGGGTAGTGCATGAACAGCTCTCTCTCCACCTTCAATACCACGACTTAGGTGCCCTTGAGCAAGGCATCGAACCCCCAACTGCTCCCCAGGCGCTGCAGCATAAATGGCTGCCCACTGCTCCGGGTATGTGCTCACAGTGTGTGTGTGTGTGTTCACTGCTCTGTGTGTGTGCATTTCGGATGGGTTAAATGCAGAGCACAAATTCTGAGTATGGGTCACCATACTTGGCTGAATGTCCCTTCACTCACTCACTCACTTGAGGCTGGCAGTGGTCCATGTACCTTTGATCTCTTGAACATAACATGCCATCCTCGTTTTGATATTTTGATAAATAAATCACATCTGAACACGACCCACATTTTAACAGCAATGATCTCATGAGAACAAAATTTCACAGTACATCTGCAATTAGGAGGGCCATGCTAAACACTAGCGTGATATCTCCAAAAAACATAGCAGCATGGTCATACATAATTGAGCATTTACTAAAGACTTCATGAGAAGAGAGATGTGTTTATGGAAAGACTGAAAATAGCTAATACGATTAATGCATCTGTATATCAAATCCCTTTCATTCAGTTTAATTTGCAGAGAAAACTTTAAGTAATTTGTTGAGCTTATGAAAAGTGTTAACACAATGGGACTGTGGTGCTTTGAAAACTGTTCTTTCTATTTGACACTTAGCTCAACCAATGGTGTGAATTTGGTATGGGAATTTTTTAAAGCATAAAATCAATAATTTTATAAATATGTACAATGGTCAAACACAGACCAACGAAGCTAAATATTCAAAGCACCTGCAAACCTCACGCACACTACCTTGCTCACACACAAAGGGAGGCAAGGCAAATATTCATTTTAATCTAATTACACTGCCCTTGGTTTCCCTCTGATTTTGCATGTCTGGGTCATCTACCTCAGCTCTAGATCAGATTAAATACGCCCATTAAATATGATCAGATTAATTATCCCCCTGTCCTGGTGTATCTCTCCTGCTATGGCAGTATTTCCTACACAAATAAACAGATAACCATTCGAAAGTTTGTTGGCTTATTAATAGTAAGGATGTTAGTTAATTGTTAAGTTTAGGTATGGGGTAGGATTAAGGGATCTAAAATAAAGAACAAGGCATTAACATGTGCTTTATAAGTACTCATACACAGCCACTATGCCAGTAATATGCATGCTAATAAGCAACAAGATAATAGTGAGTATGGTCCTTAAAATGAAGTGTTACTAAATAAAGTATTACCAGATTTATTTATTCTTTTTTTTTACTTTTTGAAATAAATCAGTTATGCTCATCAAAACTGTATTTATTTGAGCATACAGTAAAATACAGAAAACCAGTTATATTGTGAAATATTACAGTTTTCAATAAAAAAATACAAAACTTAAAGGGGTCATATGACTAAAACATAAAAATACAAATAATTTTCCACATACTGTAAAATGCTTTGCCTTTCTGAAGCATTTATTTTTTTACAAAGCTCATGATTCTGAAAAGCGAGGTGTGCTCTGATTGGCCAGCTTTCCAGTGCGTTGTGATTGGCCAAATACCTCAAGTGTGCGATGGAAATGTTATGCCCCTTGCCATACTGTGATGCCGTGTCCCAGCCAGCGCGAAAAAAAAAAAAGAAGAAAACCTTGCAAACGAGGCATTGGTAGCATGCAGTGGGCACATAATTACGGATTATAATGACTTATACTGTCTTTTTATGCGGTGTGTTGCATGAGTGTAAACATAAAATCATGTCTGCATTTGTGATCGGAGAAACAACAAACGACAAGCACAACTCAACATTGCTCAAAATTCACGTTGGAATCATCAGTGGCAAATCATTTAAATATGAAAACATACTTACAGACTGTGAGTCTGCATTATTTGTCAGAACACCGGCATTGTAGGCTACTCTCCCAGGAAACAGTCCTCGGCCTTCGTAAAATGCACAGCACATATCTGAATATTTGGTTTGAACTGTTCTGGAACAGTGTTGTAAATACAACTTAACCACTGATTTCTAGTCGTATCCTGTTTTGGAAGACCAAACAAAGTAGTTTCACTTTCACAACGAAACACATAGCGTCTCCACAACAAGGGGGCAGCAACAATATGACAGCGAGAATCAAAGTTATGCATTCTTTCTATACGTGAACATTTGGGCAGTGTTAAGCAAATCTTCCCACATCATGACGTAGACATGTGGGGGCGTGTTTAAACAAGGCATTTTAGGAGCGTGTGGACAAGTCTCAACTTTTATAAAGCATATCTCTTTGGGTTTAAGACTTTAGTCATTGCAGCTTTAGGGATCTTATCTTTTCCCAAACAGCTTGTAGTATCATATGACCCCTTTAAAGTAAAACAAGAAATATTTCTTATTATATTATATTATATTTATATATATATATAAACACTATATATTAGTGGTTAAAATTGCTCAAATATAAACAGTTTTCAAGACTTATTGGTATCATAACATCTAGTCCTATCACAGATTAACTTGCACTATCATGTGGAATGTGTATGCCTGCTATTGTTTAATATACATTACCTATCTACTTTCAGGTGTTTAGACATAGACAAACAGTCCCAAATGGATACTGACACACTGAGAATTGTTCAGCACACACACCGACACTAAGAAAGTAGGTCACAAATAACAATGCAGTAAAGTCTGGCAAGGTCACTGCAGCTGTGGTACAGTGTATGGCACAAACCAAACCAACAAAATGACCTTAAAATCAGCTACAGGCCATATCCAGATCTAATCAATCAATTAATAATAAAAAACGTCTAATCTTGATTTGTCTGCAACCATAAACCACATTTAATCCAATGTTGTGCTTCGTCTGAGCTTAAGTCTGCCGTCATCACACTCACTCAGCGTATTAGAGGAGAACAGCATAGCTGCGCTGGCGGTATGCGTGTTACCATACACCAGCAGAGGGACAGGATGGGGCGGGGGGGGATTTAAGGTGAACAGGCACTGTTACATAAGCGTTGTTTTGAAGTGTAGCGCAGCACAAATCGTAGCTGTTTGTAAATAAATAACCACATGTTGACGGAAAATTCAAATACTGAACATGCAACCTAAAAATCGAAATGAACCGGTTTTAGTCAAGTGAAATATATTATTTATTATGACTGCATCAACTTGAATACATTATACTACCCAAATGAAAGTGGTTTTGACTCTGGATATACTCCTGTTTTAACAGCTAACTGCTTAAACTGAGTGTGACAGCCATTAACACGAACAATCACTTCAACAAAAGAGCAATTCAACTGAGATTTGTGTGCATGTGAGCACATAAGGGTTTTAAAATAAAGGCTAATTGCTCTATTTAGGGCCAAAGTTCAGTCCTGATCTTTCTCTCTCCTGGTGCTTTGAAAGATAAGCAGAATGCAGCAGAGTAAAGAAACAGCTGTGTGTATTAGAGCCACACACAGCCAAACGTCCCTGTCTGTCTCACATGTCCGCCTAATAATCCCTTTTCCCTCAGCAAATAGAAGTATTCACAAATAACCTCTAAAAACAAATTTCAAGGTGACATTTAAGTTATGGTATTAGATGTGAAACACTTTAGGTTATTAAAGGTATATACATACATCTAACTCAAACAAGCTTTGGTGTAAGTTCAAACAGCTGTTGTGGTTTTAAGTTACTTCAGTACCCATTCTATTTGTAGACAACTCTTACTTGCAAATTGACACAAAAAACTCCTAGAGTGTCGATGGTGAGATAGTTGGTCAATTCTTGAAATCATTTTGTTTGTGCTAATATTATGCAACATTCACCAAAGGGAATACTGATGACTTCCTGCAAAACTATTTGCCATTTACAAAACCATCAAATAGAGCTAAAACATCTATTCCAAGTTTCCAACCAGCAATTACACACACATTGTGTACACATTATTGAACACAGAATGCATTGTATACGTTCTTTGCAAGTCTTATACTAATCAAAAGCACAAAGGTAGATTATTCCATCTCAAGGGCTTATGGGTCACAAAGCAAAACAGCAGATGCAACAATATCAAGCATGGCAACTGCACAGGCAGTCATAAATATTCAACACAAATTCCACAAAATAGACAATGCTATGCAGTTCTGTTGTTCACACGTTAGAAATTAACTTATCTTTATCTTGGATGGCATGAGGGTGAGAACATTTTCATAATTTTTTTTACTTTTGGGTGAACATTCCTTCACAAATGTATACATAATAAATATACAATGATATATTACATAAGAAAATATTTTAACAAGACATGATTTGCTGTGATCATGCTGCTAAGTGGCAATATTGATGAGAAAGGGTGGTGATTATTCTGCACCAAATGTCTTAGTGAGGACTAAGTGATCTTGATCAACCTGAGAAGACTCAACACACAAGCTTAACACAAAACCTTTCAAATAGTTTATCTAATTTTTCCACAAGGAATGCACAAGTGTCCCCTACTCACAAACACACTATCTTTTTTTAGCTACTTTCACACATGTTTTCTGTTATCACTGCACACACACAGATGCTGGCACTGCAATTTTAAGCTGGTCAGCATTATCATGAAGTTTCCAGATCTGCTTGTGATTTTTGGTTTCAGTGCCATACGGAAGCATATTAGTGGTTCTCACTCTGCCAAACCAGATTTGGAGTGATGAAAGATGTAACAACCGAGAGGAAGAGTCTGCTGTCCACAGCCAGTAGCTGATACTGACCAATGAACATGCGTGCACACACATACACACACTTACCAGATACAATTCTTGCATATACTGTAAAACATCCAACCTCAATTTTGTCAGACAAACTCTATTTTGAAGGTTAGCTGAACTACAAAATGTCGAAAAATTTGACATTGCATAAGAACTTAAAGTTAACTTTAAGCAAATTTAGTATGAGCTACTTAATAAATAGCAAAATGAAAATGTACAATGTCAAGTTTGTAGGTGAGGGTCAAACTAACAGGAGCATTTTTTGTTTTTATTTTCTAATAAAACACAAGCATGTCACTTTGTTTTCAAATGCATTAAACAGAATTTCAGCTCGTTAGAATTTCAAGTAGAACTGAAAAACAATGGCTTTTCAAAGAAGTTTCAAACAGGTGACTCAAGTTATGGGTTGAGTCAATTTATGTTCCCTTGGGCCACTCAAACAAACAGACTGCAGAAATCACAGACTTCACATCACTTTTCATGTCATTTTATATATATATAAGTGCTGCTGAGAAATATGCATTCCATAATGAGGGAACATCTTCCACAGGTGAGAGATATCAAAAAGCAGGTTTAGTAGTACATTATTATATATTATGTTAAATTTTAACTGTAAAAATCATTATATAACATAATTTGGTAACTTAACTCGTACTGTACATGGAGAAGCAACTGCTATTATTAATACATATAAATCAGTGATCAGTATAGTTTTTGTAAGAGAGGTTTTTGGTCCGAATCTACTCTGTAGTTCAATGGAGATTGAGAACGACTGCAAAGGCCATTCAGAAAAACAATAAAAATAATAAATTCTAGTGGAGTTAAATACATTTCTGCTGCGAGATGTTTCATAAAGTGGTGAGAACAAATCTGGTCATGGTAAGAGATAGTGACTGTAAAGTGCCACTCTCTTGTTTGGTACACTGTGAACTGTGTCTAGCACACTACCATTTAGAGATAAAACAACCTTAAAAACAAGCTATTTTGACTCAAAACAAGCTATATAAATAAGAAGCTGATTTCCACGAAAGCACTGCTTTGTTGGTTAAGCCACGAGAACTACAGTCATTTCCCAGAAGTCTTTTCAGTCTAAGTGGTGCTTCAGCGGTTGAGTGATTGCCACCATACTACTCACACTATTGACCATACATTCTCTTTAGGCTAGCAGTCTAGAATATTTATTAAATATCGCTCTGGTCCTGAACAAGTGAACCCAACAACCTTTCTCTGACTCACAGTCCTCAGAGATCATTCATAAAAGAAAACAATAGACATTGTGAGCAATCCTTTTCACAAAGGAACTTATTCAATCAAGAAGCAATAAAATGAAGTCAACTTTTTTGGTACAAAGCATGTTTGAGGGTGTGTATAATGCGAGAAAACAGGTTGAAATAGCTTAAAGGGTTAGTCCACCCAAAAATGAAAATCAGGCTGCATTTGACTCAGGCATCCTAGGTGTATATAACTTTCTTCTTTCAGATTAATCCAATCCAGAGTTATATTACAAATTGACTTTGATCTTTCAAGCTCTATCGTTGCAGTCAGCGGGTGTCGCATTGCTTCAGTCCAAAAGAAGTGAGATAAAAAGCACCCTTCCATAAAAAAAGTGTCTCACACAGCTCCTAGGGGTGAACAAAGTCCCCTGTAGCAACTTGATGAATTTTTGTAAGAAAAATATCCATATTCAAAATGTAATAATCACTTTAATCTGAGGTCAGGCTCATCCGCCGTTGAGTCTCATGAAAACCAACCTTTGTTTAGAGGATCAGAAGAAACTACGTTTTCTTACTTTAGCAAAGGAAAACCAGTCTCCCCTTGGCTTACATTAAAAATACTCCGACATTCTTTTCTACAAGTCCTCGTTTTGTACTTCTAATTAGTGAACACAAGCTAGATTCAAGCGATGATTACATTTTGATTAGTACATGTATTTGAATGTATACATATAAAATAATGTGAATATGAATTAATATTAACACATATTAAATATGTATCAATGTGTAACTTCAAAACAGTTTATCTATTTAGCAGACATGGTATCCAAAGCAACTTAATGATCAGGAGCAAGCTGTTGCTGGTCTAGTCCTGTGAATTGCTTTATATACACTGAGGAGCCTAATGGATATTTTTGTCACAGACTTTCATTTCAGGATCTGGTCATGTTTAAACAGCACTTAAGGACAAGCTATGTTGTAAAACAGGGTTCATGGGGGTCAAACAGTAGTTAGCAATTCTGTGATCTGCTTCATTTCATCAGATTTAGCAGTTCAAATAGAACAAGCTTTCACATCCTTTGGCAGTGTCTGTGTTTGCACGCGAGTGTTTGTATGTGTGTGTCCAAAATCTCACAAAGACACCATATTAAGGAGATGAGTTAGGCTTAGGAAAGTTTAACCTTTGAGTGTCAGCCATGAGCCAGACTGGCATCATAGGCACATACAGAACAAATACACACAGACTAATGCACAAACACAATGTGTTGTACTTGAGACAGCAGTGGCAATGTAGTGAGGTGCTGTAAAGTACAAAAAAGGTCACAAAGGTTATTTTATGTTTCAATATAAACATTTGGTCAGAATAGGCTTCATGCATGACTTGACTTCATCTTTGTAATTGACAACAAAGATATTAATAGATTTAATTTAATAAAATGCCTTTTTATTGAACAGAAAGTAGTATTTTATCTCAAAATAGCAGACACCTTAAATAATAAAGTGTGTATCACCTGCAAGCAATACCCATATGTTTCCAGTGGTGAGAAAACCATTTCCTCAAACCTAATTTCTTCCTCCTTTTTGCAGCTGCACAAATACAGAACATGGAATATCTGCTCACAGTGCTGAGGCTGTTTGCTATTTGTTCAATTGAATTTGGCATCAGAAATCCACACAACACATGCAGGTGAGATTCCCATGACCCACTTTATTCACATACAGTATACACTACCTTTTAAAGGTTTTGATGTTGGTAAGATTTGTTAATGTTTATGAAAATGTTTTATTTGATAAAAAGTATATTAATATATTTTATAATGCGTTTTTTTCCTGTGATAGAAAAGCTGAAGGTACAGCAATTACTCAAGTCTTCATTGTCACATGTGCCTTCAGAAAACATTCTAATATGCTGATTTAATGCTCAATAAACATTCCTTATTATTATGAATATTAACGCTGAAAACAGTTGTGCTGCTTTTTATTTTTGTGAAAACCCAAAAAAAAAATGTAGGACTATGATAAATAAATAAAAAACAGCATTTTATTTATTTTTTAACATACATCTTTTGTAACATTATAATTGTCTTTACTCACACTTTGGATCAAATTAATGAGTAAAACTTGCTGAATAAACTAAATATTAATGTATTTTTTGAACCCCAAACCTTTGAAGTGTAATGTAGCCCATCTAATAAACAGTCCATTAAAGATTTCCTTTACATGAAAATAGTTAACACTAACTATGTGTGCATGTGCTTGAATGTTTCATTAAGCCCAGCCCCTAAACCAGATTGTTCATCATTGTTTCCACAGCTGAAGCTTTTAATGATTGTGTTCTCTGTGTTCAGTAAGTGGTTAGTAATATACAGATAAAATAGACAGCTGCAAGTCCAAAACCTTAGTCAAAGGGAAAATATTCAACTATTTGCATCACTTAACTCCTTAGCCTTGTTCATAGTGCAAATTCTTGTTCTTGTCAGTATGAGGTTATGATTACTAGTTAAATCTCAGTTGTTGTATGTAAACATCAAAGCACAGATCCACATTTTAAAAGCCTAATTATATTTTATAAATACAATTTGTATTGCCTACGTCAAGTAATGTCGATATGTAGATTACTGATGCATGCATGAGAATGAATGAAAGAACACAGGAGAAAAGATCAGTGTGAAAGAAAATAAATGTTTAAAGGAATAAGTCAAACCCAAGACTCAATGAATAGCAAATGAATGAATCAAAGCGGATGAAGGCAGCAACTGAAATTTCATCCCCAGCGTAATTTGAAAAGCCGCTGGACAGATTCTCAATTATCATGGCTAGTAATGCCTGTAAAGAATATGGACAGGGAGCATTAAGATGTTTATTAAGATAAACGCATTAAGATGTGTAAAGTTGATTTGAACAACATTCCCATTCATCTCACAGTTGTCCGGCCCATCAACATGTTAAACTCAGCAGAAAGCAGCAATGGAGGTAAGACAGATGTCAAAATATTTAACCAGCCCATCAGTCGACTGGTTTGTTTAGCCTATTTTCCAGTTAGGGGTGTTCTGGGTGACAGCTAGAAGGGTCATCTCTAGCCTGACCCTCACATTTTCTTAAGATGTTATCTCCTTTAAAGGGGGGTGAAATGCTCGTTTTCACTCAATATCCTGTTAATCTTGAGTACCTATAGAGTAGTACTGCATCCTTCATAACTCCAAAAAGTCTTTAGTTTTATTATATTCATAAGAGAAAGATAGTCTGCACCGATTTTTCCCGGAAAAACACGACCGGCTGGAGGCGTGAGCTAAAGAATCACGAGCGCGAATAGGCTTTTGCGTTGAGAGCGTTTGGAAGCTGTGACATTACCGTGAGGAAAAAAACATCAAAAACAAACCATGGCTAACAGTCAGATTCAGCCGTTTATTTATGATCCAGAATCAGATCCCGAGGCTGAAACTGAACGAGAGCAGCAGCAGATACGACTTGCTCCGAGCAGGGCTCGAACCCGGGTCTCCGATGGGAGGCGGACGCACTAACAAGGAGGCAGAGATATTTTAAGCAGTTTTACTCACCGCCAGCGGGTCCAACACACGATCGTGACCCTTTTTCGTTGGGATTGCATCATCCTTAAGAAATAACCGATACACAAATCCGTCATCAAACTGGGCTTTGTTTGTAAAACAAGCATCTTCGAAATGCAGGGAACAAACACAAACACTTGCACAACTCTGTTGATGCTCTGTAAAATAAACTCCATCCACTGGTCCCTTAATGCTGTTTCTCTTTTGGTAATCTGTGTAGGGTTGTCTTGCCCATGGCAACCAAAACACTCCTTTTGTGACATTTCGCGACGCTCTCGCTCTGATCAGTGAATGTCTGTTGTGCTCTCAGTGCTCTGCTATACGGGAGCGCGCACTCTTCTGGCAGACGTGCCCTAGGACCCATATAAGGAAATTCCGCTCCATTTAACGTCACACAGAGCCATACTCGAAAAAAAACTTTCCGAAACTTGTGACAAACCGAGTATTTTTGGAACAGAAATACTCCTTCAAACGTACAACTTAGTTTTTGAAACTTTGTCCATGTTTAGCATGGGAATCCAACTCTTTAACAGTGTAAAAAACTCAGTATGCATGAAATAGCATTTCACCCCCCCCCCCTTTAATATCCAGTAAACACCATAAAGTGACTTAATACACACACACACACACACATTATGTAAATTCAAAGAGTCTTTGCATTGCATTCAGAGTAAAACAAATGAAATTCAACCCTTTGGTTGCAAATAAATCCTTTTCAGAATCTGCATATGTCGTTGGCACTGATAGCCTGGTGGTTAGTGTGTCAACATGTAGTGCAACTGTGTTCATGGTGACCTGAGATTGATTCCCACCTGCTCCCCTCTCTCCACTCAATGCTTTCCTGTCTGCTCTGTACTGTCCTCTCCAATTAAATGCATAAAAAGCCCGTAAATTAATAATCTACATATGTATCTGTGCATATAGTTGGTTCATTCATTGTGTAATGCAGTAATAGCTGCTTGGACTCTTGATATTGGATTGTAAGGGTTGCCTCACATGTTGGGTTCGTTAATGGTACAGTATCTCCCAGACCCAAGGAACATGCAGTGCTGTGTAATTGCTGTAGGAGTCACGGTCACTGCTCTTTTTGTATGTTTACTCTTTCCAAGTGTACCTGCTTTCACCAGTACAGTTCATTCTAAGAGTGAGGGGTTATATAATGTTCACTATCTTTTTCAAATTCACATTATGTAAAGAAATCGTCCATGTGATTTAATTAGCAACTTTTAGAAAACATTACTAGAGATGATTTAGTTGTGTTTTATCGCAAAAGCAGAATAATGCAGATAATTTGTCAATAGGGGCCAATATAAATTAACAAAGAAAGTTTTGCAGTAGTATTAAACTGCAACAAAGAAACATGGTAAAATATGTATGTTTGTCATTTATGTATTTGCAAAGTAAATTTGGTAGTTCTGTAACCAGTGGGTGTGGGGGGACAATGAGCCCTTTAATTAAATGGGTCCCCTTTAATTATTTTGAGGGATTCTTTTACGGTTTAGAAAATCAAGATTTCTCATTGGTTATTTCAATATAGTGAAAACAAAATAATCATTCAAACTGAGAATAAATTATATAAAGACAGCGAACAAAGAACACTGAAGCCATGCATGACTTCAGTCCAGTATGAGTTCACTTTCGCTTCAACTCCAGTTAACTGAACTAAATCTCAGCAGACTGAAAGTAAATAATTCACTGAATAATTCAAACACTATCTGTAATACTGTCCTAAACACTGAGCTATTGTAAATATTATTTAACAGATATAAATGGAAGTAGATAAACATGCACTGCCTTGACAGAAAGATTGGGGAAAATGTTACTGAGGGATCTCGCAGGATAAATTAAAATGCAAGTTGAGCTCTAGTGAGAAGACATGATAAATTAAAAAATTAAAAACCTAATAAATATATAGATAAATAAATCAATAAAATAACAGGAAAATAAATGAAGTTATAAATGACATGAATAAAAACAACTGAAGTGCATTTATAATAAAATGTAACCCTGAATTATTTTTTTTAATTACTTTTCTCCTTAATGTATTTTTCCTTTATGTATTACAGTATTTTATGTATTTATTTACTTTTATTTTTATTCTTCTTCTTTATACCTTCATATATTTTTATATTTATTTAATAGTGTATTTAAGTTTTTATTCATGCATTCATTCATTTTGCATATATATTTTTAATTCCCACATGTATTTATTTCCAGATTTATTTATTCCTTTATTTCTTGTTACTTTTCCGTGTGCATTGCAACATGGAAATGAGGGAGTCCTTGTGGAGCTCCGCTGAATCATTGGTTGAGAAAGTTGCAAAATACTTTTTCACAGATTCACATTATTATGTTCAATTATTTTATAGCGACTGAATTCAGCTACTTATCCTGTAAAGTCTGTCATTAAGCCAACCATCAATGTCGTCGATGAGTTTCTAGGTTGATGACGCCTCTAGACACACTTGGTGGAGATTTCGAAGTTGTGTTCATTTTGTAATCACAAAAAAAGATATACTGTAAATTTAGATATGATTTGAAAATATACTGTCAAATCATATCTAAATATTGTTCAATATACCCAATACGAAAATGAACACTTTACATTTGGTTTTGTGACTGTAAGACATTGTAAAATGTTAACTGCAAATGCTATTGAAATTACAAACATGTATGCCAATGTCGTATTTAACTTTCGTATATAGACGTCATCTTCCTGTAGGCTGCGTTTCCAATACTTCACAGTTCACACTCCTGTTCAGTCAGCGGCAGTAAATGAACCATTTAAGATGGTTTGCCAACTGCCATAAAACATCTAAAGAAAAGAAGGCCGTGTTTTCAAAATGCATTGTGAGCCAAAGTAGACCATGAAGACATTTGGTGCAACAGGTTTACAATTTAATTTAGGCTCATAACGCTTTTGGGATTTTCTCTGTGATTACTAAATGAACTATAAAAATGAAGACTATAAACCTCCACCAGGGCTTATCTATGGTCTAGAGGCATCATCAACCAAGAAACTCATCAACGCCATTGATAGTTGCGGGCTTAAAGGGTTAAAATATTAAAATTATGTAATTAATGACACCCTCATGTTGTTCCAAACCCGTAAGACCTCCGTTTATCTTTGGAACACAGTTCAAGATATTTTAGATTTAGTCCGAGAGCTCTCAGTCCCTCCATTGTGTGCACGGTATACTGTCCATGTCCAGAAAGGTAAGAAAAACATCATCAAAGAAACGTTAGTCCATGTGACATCAGAGTGACAGTTAGAATTTTTTTAAGCATCAAAAATACATTTTGGTCCAAAAATAGCAAAAACTACGACTTTATTCAGCATTGTCTTCTCTTCCGTGTCTGTTGTGAGAGAGTTCAAAACAAAGCAGTTTGTGATATCCGGTTCGCGAACAAATCATTCAATGTAACCGGATCTTTTTGAACCAGTTCACCAAATCGAACTGAATCGTTTTAAACGGTTCGCGTCTCCAATACGCATTAATCCACAAATGACTTAAGCTGTTAACTTTTTTAATGTGGCTGACACTCCCTCTGAGTTCAAACAAACCAATATCCCGGTGTAATTCATTTACTCAAACAGTACACTAGGGCTGAAACGATTCCTCGAGTAACTTGATTACAAAAAATGATTGAGGCAAATTCCTCTGCCTCAAAGCCTCTTTTAATTTATTTTAAATCTCACGTCAGGTTCTTTCGCAATGATTTTTTTAATGTGACACAACTTGTTTACGTCACCCACAAAGCGGAAGGAGACACAAGCGCTGTGTCCGAAATCTCATACTGCAAGGAGTCAGCAGTGTTTTGATTAGAGGGCGCGAACCCTCAAATCAAATTTGGCAAATTTGATTTGGCAAACGCAAAGAGAACGTCGTGGCTTGTGTCCATTGCAAGATAGAGCCGGCATACCACAACTAGGGCCCTATGATTTCCGCAATGCAGAAAACGCGGAGGGAATCGCCGAATCCAGTCATAAAAATGGAATTTACAGTTTAAAGCGGAATGGCACGGAATTTGCCAAAGTTTGAATGAATTAATCAAAAATAGGTCATTGCACTTACATCAAATCACGATATGGACTAATATCTGTAAATAACAGTCTATTTGAATTTGAATCCTGCATGTTCTGTGTGTCTGTCTTAATGAATGGAGCAGAAGGGCGTCTTCCTGTATTAACACACACTGAAGCGCGTGACGCTCGTGGTGATTTCAGCATCTGCTGTCTCACTAAATAAGGACATGAACACATGAACAACATCTCCAGACCAGAAATGCTCTGACAGTCACTTCATGAGCACTTGACTGTTTGATTTGAGTAAAACTAGCGTCACATCATCACATACAAAGAACTGTAAAGGTACGTCAACCCGTCAAAATAAAAGTCCTGTGTTACTATTGTTCAGCAGATTTTACATAGCCTACTACAAAAAAAAAAAAAAAACATAATTTTTTTTTAAGGTTTAATCACACAACATTTCTTCCATGTTTTAGTTTTAATAGTAAATCCCGTTTGTTTACCAAAAAGTAAGTTTGCTTAATTTTCAATAATTAAAAGATAAATTAAATTAATGTTTTGTGTGTTTAATGTTTAATGTGCATCTCAGAAAATGCTTTATTTAAAACCCTAACTGAATGGCACTTAAATGCACTTAATTAATCTGTCAACTTTGTTTTCATTGTTCACAGTACAAGTACAGACAGAGAAACAAATTTTTATTTTTGATGTATGCATTGCATTCTATGCATTTAAAAAGTAAAAAAAAAAAATCTTTCTATAAAAGGAAACTTAGTTGTTCATTTTAAGATACCCAGGAGTCTTATTTTCTCTTGTATAATTACTATTGCACTTTAATTAAACAAAAACACACTTTATCCGATTACTCTATTAATTGATGGAATTTTTGGTATAATACTTGATTACTAAAATATTCGATATCTACAGCCCTACAGTACACTGACTGAACTGCTGTGAAGAGAGAACTGAAGATGAACACTGAGCCGAGCCAGATTATGACTCGTTCACGAGTCAAGAACCGGTTGCATCGGTTTTCGGATCACCAGTAGTTCTTTCGGACAGTTCGATTCAATAAACTGGTTGAAGAAAACGGTTCACCGGTTCTTTTGCGCACAACGTAATGGCGTCATTGGCGATGATTGCCCTTGATTCAAGCCTTTGGTTCACCTGGGCTCATAACACTAGCACAGAATCAGTTCAGAATCAATCACCAAAAGATTCAGTTCGGTTCAGACGCTCTGTGTGTCAGTCTGCTTCACGCTGAATCACACATGCGCAGTATCATCAGCTCCTCGGTTCTCGAATCGTACGCGTCTGACAGAAACGGTTCTTGACTCGAGAATGAGTCAGTCTGTTGTTCATTATCTGGCTCGGCTCTGTGTTCATCTTCAGTTCTCTCTTCACAGCAGTTCAGTCAGTGTACTGTTTGAGTGCATGCATTACTCCAGGGTATTGGTTTGTTTGAACTCTGAGGGAGTGTCAGCCACATTAAAAAAGTTAACAGCTTAAGTCATTTGTGGATTAATGTGTATTGGAGACGCGAACCGTTTAAAACGATTCAGTTCGATTTGGTGAAATGGAAGCTTTAGCCTAAGTTCTGCCAGGAAGACTCAATCACTTCGTCACTAATTACCTTCATCATTATCCAATCTTGTCTTTATACTCCTGTATAAAAGATCGTACTTACACATGTTTGAGTTTGCAGATGCCGACGCGACAACCTCCACCCTCCCCACCACCACCAGGATGGTCCTGTCCTTACCTTCCAGGGGGGGTCTGCTGCGCCCCTGCCTTCGTCTTCAGGCAGGAAATGCAGATTCGCTACCCTCGGATTACGAACCATGGACGGGGCCTTCCGCCAAAGAAATTTATAATTGTGCTCGCTGAGCTGTCAATAAATGTATGCTTCTTACATACTTCTATCTCCCGAGTCTTTCTGGTAGAACTGGTTCAAAAAGGTTAAATCGAATGATTCGTTCGTGAACCGGATATCACAAACTGCTTTGTTTTGAACTCTCGCAACAGACACAGAAGAGAAGATAATGCTGAATAAAGTCGTAGTTTTTGCTATTTTTGGACCAAAATGTATTTCTGATAAATATTCTAACTGACACTCTGATGTCACATGGACTCCTTTGATGATGTTTTTACTACCTTTCTGGACATGGACAGTATACCGTACACACAGCTTCAATGGAGGGACTGAGCTCTCGGACTAAATCTAAAATATCTTAAACTTTGTTCCGAAGATAAATGGAGGTCTTACTGGTTTGGAACGACATGAGGTTGAATTATTAATGACATAATTTAGATTTTTGGGTGAACTATCCCTTTAATGACGAAAATGTCAGGATAAGTAACGTAATTCAGTCGCTATAAAATAATTCAACATGAACCTGTGAAAATATTTTGCAACTCATTAGTTAATCCCACAAACTTCAATCTCTATCAGTTTGATATTACTCTTCTGTGTGAGCTTTCAACCAATGATTAACCGGAGCTCCACAAGGACCGCCTCCCTCATTTCCATGTTGCAATGCACAGACAAGTAAAAAGAAATAAATTAAAAATGTGGGAAAAAAAATGTGGGAATAAAAAAAATGTTTATGCATGAATAAATACATTTAAAAATAAATACATATATGAATTAAATATACAAATAAATAAGAGGATTATTCAATTAAATTAAAAAAGAATACAAATAAATATAGAAAATACATATAGTAAAAAGGTCAAAAATAAATCCAGGATTACATTTTATAAAAAAATTAATTATTTTTGTTTTTATCAAGTCATTTACTTCTTTATTTATTTTCCTGCTATTACATATATTTATTTCATTTCTGCAGGTTTGGTCCTCCATAGATGAGGACCCAAAGTCTCCATTACTAAAGCAACGAGAAAGTCTGTGGATGTGTTCTAATCTACCATTTTACATGAAACTACAGCACATTTATTTCATTATACAGGAGAAATTGGAGGAGATGGCAAGCAAGATGCAATGAAACGAAGCTTATCACGTTAACACCTAAGTTAACCACTCTTCTGCAATCTCTTGATGCTTTATTTCTCAGACTTACTCTTGCATTGAAGTTCCACCATCGCCTGGTACCATTCCTCCTGGTCCGTCTCGTTCTCCGCCGCCACCACGAAACTCTCAGCCCGCGTGTAGAGCACTATCATGTGTTTATTCTTCGAGTCGGCCCGTTTGTTGATGTTGAAGCACGTCTCCAGCGCCAAAGCCTTTTTAGGCACGGGCGCTTTACCTCTAAATTTCTTCTCGCTCTCGTAGTACTCGAGTCGAGCCGGGCCGCGCTCCGAAGCCGTCCGAAGCACAAAGTACCGCCGGTGCATGGATTTCTGTTTGCGGAGATACCCGCTTTTACGGACGTCCTCTGTGCTGCTCTGCGAGTCGGTGTTGTTCTCCATGTCTCGCGGGGTCTGTTTTGCTCAACCGCGCTGAAAAAAGTTCAGCCCTAGAAGTTGCAGACGAAAACAAATATAACCTCCTTCCACCTCTTCTGTATCAAAAAAAGTCATGTGCGCATATGGCCAGGGAAGTTCCAAGAAGCAGTTTAATATAAAAAATTATATTAAACGCTACGCTTTTCCATGCATGAGTCGAGCAGAAAGAGGGAGCAGACGAGTCCTCGAGCGCGCACACGCGAGCACATGTGGAGCGGTGCGCGAGAAATAGCGCAACTATTACTATTTAGAAGAAGCTTTGGGAGTTAAATAATCTCATTACTGTAGTGTACACTAGACAGCTCCTCGTCACCCCTCCTCTCCAGCGCAGCGTTCACTGCTACTGTGTGAAGCTCTGTCACCCATCAGTCTTCTGTAGTGTGTGTTTGTGTGTGTGTGTGTGAGAGAGAGCGAGAGAGAGAGTGTGAGGGAGGGAGAGGGCGCGCGGAGAGTTAAAGCTGTGTAGAGCGCGAGGATGTGGATCAGAATCGGATTTCATTAGCCTCTGTCTGGACTGTCCTGACTCAACACTGCTTAAAACAAATTACACTTTTTTTTAACGGTCAAAAATGTATTCGTTTAAAAATCAGTATCTGTTTTGTTAGCAGTAGTAATAATAGTAGGAGTAATAGGCCTATTTTAATTTTTTTTACTAAGGAATTCGGTATCTTGTGATTGGTATAAAATTTATTAAGTAGCCTACATAATTTGTATTTTATTTCTTTGCGTCGTCATTTTTACACGAATTTACATATTAATGTTGCCCATTTAATTCAATGGGGATTTTAAAGCAAAACAATAGCCTACAGTAAGTATTAGTAGCCTAACAAGTGGTATTTATTTACATTTAATAGTGCAACCGAAAAAAAAAACTGTTCTGTAGAATACTAATCACTGTTGGATTATTTACTATTTTAGGTAGTTAGCCTACATAAAATAAATACTTGTTTGAAGTAATACACGTTCATTGTTACACTCCTCGTCATAAATCTATTAAGTTATTGCAGAAAATTTGTAGAAGTGACAAATAGAAGGAAAACAATGAGCAAAATACTTAAAAATAAGTCTGTTGTATATCATCCTTTAATACATTGCCAAACATTTTTGGTTCTACTTTCCGTGAGGAGAAAAATGGTTTGGCTGTACCGTATGAATAAGTCTGTAATGCAGGTGTAGATTATAAATAATAAATAAAAGAAAAAATAAACAAATGAAATCCTAAAATTCTTTATTAAATAATTTAAATAGCCTACTTATTTACCTTTATTCAAAAAGATTATTTGCGACCCCTAGTGTACTAATTGGTCCGTTGCAGCTGAGTTTTTGACAACGTGAACAGGACATTTATGATTTTAGGTAAAAAAATTATATTAAAATTATATTAATAAATATATATGGCGATGTGTGCATTTTTAGAAGATGCAGTGGTTAACCCAAGTAATACTTTGAAGTAAATATATAAATGAACATGGCTATTTCAACTATAATTCTATCAAACCTCAATCACCCGATCATAAAAATTAGACAAGGTCAAGTGTGAGGTGAAATTGATACTTTTCATTTTAATTTTTAGTTGAAAGCCCTAATGTTCATAGAGTGCAAATACATTCAAAATGCAATAATAATCTTCACAGAATACAAATGATGCTGTCGTAAAAAGATATTGCATGAAATTCCGAAAGCAGCAAATTCAGTTTGATTTGCATCACATAAATAAACAATACACATTGACACAACAGTTATGGACAGCTTTATGCACATGGATACATCTGGATACAAAGACATTCTATATGAATCCTTTTGCAAAAGAAGTAATTTCTACATTATACAGAAAACTTGACGATATTAGACAATTTTTGGTCCATACAAGGAACATTTTTTCCCTCATAATAACTGAAACTGCAGTACATTCAGCAGCTTCCTGCTCAGCTTGAGAAGCGCATGCAGTTCAACAATGCACACACAAATACTTATTAACGTTTTAAATGAAACGTCAATGTCAAAATAAATAGAAACAAGCCTGGCATACATTCACAGACAGAAAAGTGAAGGAAATGCCTGTTTTGTTTATGCCATTTCTTTAACATGCATCTGAATCAAATAAACCAAATCGGCACTGAGGAGAAACGCATTAGTGAGATGATCTGAAGCTTGAATTGCTCCTATTTTATTATAATGTGTCGACCTCAGTGTTTGAGTATAGTAAGTGGGCACTCAGGTTAGGGTGAAATTGGCACGAGAAGTTCTAATGTGTGGAAAGATCAAAGCAGCAGCTTGTGTGTGTGTGTGTGTGTGTGTTTGTGAGTGAATGGCTCTCATAAGCACCTTTCATCTGAAGTTCTCATTCCTGATATGAGGCAAAACCCACACAAATGTACACAAACACACACACAATCACATCTTAATTTATAGCATCTGGTACAAAAGGGAATGTACAAACAACACTCGCGCGCACACATACAACAAAGCATGTACAAATAGTTACTGTACATGTACAATATCTGCTAACAAACGCACACACCTTTAAACATACATGAAGATGCACACAAAAGTGTTGGGTGTTTTCTGTAGGTATGGCAAAGTAAACAAGCTCCACTCGCTCTCCTCTTTCTCCATGGCCGAGGTGGTTCAGATGAAAGGGTTCAGTGATGCTCCTCTGCTCGGGTAAACATTCCCCTAAGAGAAGTCACAGAGACGCTCTTAACCCCTCACACACACATACTGAAAAATGTTGTATGCTTATAGAAGTCTAAGACCAGTGCTGGGCAGATTGCTTCAAAATTGTAGTCCATTAAACACCACATTACGGCAGGGTTTCCCAAACTAGGGTTTGTGAAGGAACTGCAGGAGGTTTGTATGTATAAATAAACTAATAATTTAAAGAACAGTTCACCCAAAAATGAACATTTGCTGAAAATGTACTCGTTCTCAGGCCATCCAACATGTGGATGAGTTTCATCGGAACAGATTTGGAGAAATTGCTCCCCAACGGATCCCCTGTAGTGAATGGGTGCCGTCAAAATGACAGTTCAAAGAGCTGACATACATCATATAATCCACAAGTTATCAACACAACTCCAGTCCATCAGGTAACATCTTACAAAGTGAAAAGCTGCATGTTTGTGATAAATCCACCATTAAAATGTTTTTAACTTTAAACCATCACTTCTGGCTAAAATACAAGTTAATAATCCATAATAACGATTCCTTCAGTCAAAAAGCCCACCCAGTTTTCATCTCACATCAAAATCCACATGTATTTGTTTAGAACTGTTTTGAACGTTTTGTCTGTAAACACTGCTTGATCTATGCACATTTCTCTCCTGATTCAGGTGAGACAACTTTTTCATTTTTGAAAGAAAATATTAGCGAACTCGTATTTTAGCTGGAAATGACTTGATGGGTTTGTTTATTACAAACACGCAACATTTTGTTTCACAAGATTTTAACTGATGGACTGAATGTGGATTATTGTGATGTTTTTATCAGCTGTTTGGACTCATTCTGACGGCACCCATTCACTACAGAGGATCACGTGATGGGTTACTGAATTTCTCCAAATCTGATTAAGAGACAAACTCATCTACATCTTGGATAGCCTGAGCAGGAGTACATTTTCTGCTAATCTTAAATCTTAAAAATCTGCAAAACAAATAAATAATTTTAAATAAAAAATAAAATAAAAAAACGTACTAAAAAAGACTAAATATTTAATTTATTTTATTCTATATGGCCCCTCAATCTTCCTTCCTTTCCCTTGATGAATGTAATGTAATCTAATTACAAGTATTTAATTTTTGCATAAAATAAAAATATAAAAATTACATAAAAATTACATAAAATCAGTTACTACCCAGCACAGGTTAAAGTCTGTAATTTAGTTGAAACTACAGTCTGTAAATGATTTTATTTACTAAACCCCTTTTATTAACTCTTAGCATAGAAAGAGAATCATGCTTACAGTAAAAGGGTTGACAGACATTGGTCGTGGGACTTTAGGTACAGACTCTGGGGCAGGAAATGAGTTGAAACCTACAAACAAAAACCATCAGGATAAAAATAGCACATATTTCACTTCAGCTCAATGAAACGGCCAGTCTCTGTGGTCATCTTGAGTTTTCACTCTGCAGGGTCTCTTCTTAAGTGCTAATTCCTGGCTGATTCTTAATGGACTAATTCATTAATGGACTATTTTAAGAACAAGAGTTTCACTGCCATTAAGGAGATTTAAAGACTTAAGCTTGCTATACTCACCGTTCGCTTCCTGGTTACTAGACTGTTGGTGTGAAAAAGCACTTTGGGTGGCAGGTGCAGGAAAAGAGACAGATTGAGGAAAGACAGCTGAGGAGGAGGCATCATCTGTCAATCAGAAAGCCAAGATGTCCTGAACATGGCATTTAAACACAATAAACATATGAATATCTATCTATCTGAAATCTGATTGAACAATCGGTCCATCTGTCTATATATCCATCCATCTGTATGTCTGTCATATTTATGTCTATATGTATGTGTAGATCAGCAGACATGCAGTCACACAATATCTAGATACAGTAGTTAGAGTTGTGTTTTACTCTGGACATAAAAGACAGTTTGCATGTTTGAAAAGAGTGTCAGCGCTCAGGACATCATGATAAATGTGCTGGCTGCTAAAAACAAAGTGTATTATTTAACACTTGGAATTCAGCCAACAATAAATCCAGCAAACCACTCTCTTTGCATCGGTATTCCACCAGGTGACATCACTGTTTGTGTTGGCTTTGAGATCTACCACTAGGTTTACAGCATTTGTGGGAGTAAGCATTTTATTTGATTTATTAGAGTAGGGTCTCACAATAGATCCACAAGGGAACACCAGCATATCCAGTTATCAGATTCATTGCTTTATGGATTAAGTTCCTTTTAAGCCAAGGACACTCTATCAGATTTATAGCACTGTAAAAATGTATCCTTCGCGAGACATAACCATGGGCTTGTGTCCCAAAATCAGATTAATGCTGACTCTTGGCTGCACAGACCTTTCAGTGGGAAATGTCCATATATGTCACTGATCAAATTAAGGCTTGGTTAATCTGCAGTCAGGAATCTATAGGGGTTGCATGCATTTCTTTACAGTCAGTTTCTAAGATAACCTCAGTCCATAAATACATTTTATTGATATACTAAAGGTAAAAACTGATCCTAGCTCTGATTTCTTTCCAAAAGTGCTGCTAACATCACACTTCAAAAATCTGCATTGACTGCATTACAGGCTTCCTGTTTTCCAAAAGGCAAAAATGAAGTGGACATGGCTGCACATCTCTTACCTGAGGCTGTGCTTTTGAAGGGGTTACTAGGAGACAGAATAGGCTGGGTGCAACTGGCTGTAGAATTGAAGGGGTTTGGGAAATCTGGAAGAGAGAGAGAAAAATGTGTGGTTGTGTATCACACACTGCAGAACGTCTCTCATTAGCATTAATTGTACTTGGGATCCGATCCAGTTTTGACTTAATTATTGTGAACTTGCAGATGTTTCCATCTAAGAGACTTTTTGCTATAAGGTCATCCAAATGTTGAGTGTCACCCCCAAGCTGTGGTTCTGTTTAGAAAATCTCTGGGAAATTTGATGATTCTGTATCTATATATTTCAATCTAATATAACGTGTTTACTCAAAAATAACTTAATAAAGTTGAAAACTGAAAGGCAATGCGTACTGCACATCAGATTCAGTTCTGGACTGGCTAACTATCTGAAGTACAGATTACTACTCTGAATTGCTCACATGCAAATGTTTGAGATCCAGAGGTGGCCTCTGGAACACCTGGAGAGCTGCAAAAGAGAGAAAAATAGATTGAGGGAAACTAAGGAAAAGACAATTCACTAGTTCACAGAAATGCCATAAACAAACATCTAAACAGTAATGTGGGTTGGAAGATATTGTTTTTCTATTTAGTTTTGGTTTATGTGTAATAACGTCTATTTTATTTGAAGCTTTACCTTGCAGGGGTGGAACTTGAGGACGGTCGGTTACTGAAGAGGGTGCTGTACTGAGGGGGTCCATCAGAGGGAGCTGTTGTAATGGCTACAAAAGTGTTAAAGTGCTTGTCAAATCTACATACTGCGTGTAGCAACAACCGTTTTACATTATTTGATAAACTGAGAAACTGTAGGTTTAGAAATGTTATAAGAAAAAGGTACAGATAATTTCCATAACATTATTTCTTACCTGTGACAGGTGTGTTGTCTAAGAACACTTTATCAAGCTGTGATAAGGCTGCATACTTATCCTGAGTGACAGGGGGTGGAGCAGCAGAACTTAGCGTGCTGTGGGCGTGGCTTAGACCCCCAAAATCCAAACTCAGCGATTTAGGAAAAGCTCTAAAAGGAGCTCCACCCCCAGTTGACAGAGTGCGACCTGTACCAATCAGAAAATCTATCAGTGATGATAGTCACAAGTATTTTGCAGTTAGTGCTGTTATTAACCTACTAATCTATTTTCAATAACTGAAATAAAGCTGAAATAAAATACAAATATTATATGAAATACTTAAACGAAAATTAGAAATGTTGTCTTGGCAACTAGCTGAAAAAAGTTCAAGTTAAATCACTACAATTACTAAAGTTAAAACTGAAATAAATATAAATTAAACCTTAAAAAAGATACTAATAAAAATCCCAAAACAACACATCAAAATGAATAAACTATAAGAATCAAAAATATAAAAATAAAAGCTAATTCCAAATGTTAATAAATACTAAATGAGTAAGACACTATTTGATATATATATATATATATATATATATATATATATATATATATAGCTTTAGGTTTAAATTTAAGAATATAACATCTACATTTTCCCCCATGCATTCTGAAAAGTATCTAAATCTTTAACATACACATGTTCAGATTCAAAGGAGAAATTCAGACAACCATGCAGTTCTATGCTATATTTTTATATTTTATGAAGAATGTTCAAAATGCCATGCAAAATTTACTGACAAGATGCTAGAGTGATGCCAAGTTGTTGCAATGCTTGTTCTAGAAGCATCGTTCAGTGGTTTTTAAGCTATTCTGGGTGGTTGCTAGGTAGTTGCTAACCGGCCCAAGTCAAAAGGTCTCACCCCTGAGTTTCTATGATATTCTAGTCTCTAGATGTGGCTCATGTCAGCCCTTTGATGTTAGCTGATAGGATTTTTCTGCCTGTATTTATTGTCTGTGAGGCAAAAATCATACGTCCAACCACTTTAGAGAAGTAACTGCACCCCTCTCCTCAACAAGCTGCACGAGTTGTGATGATCACACGTCCATAGCATGAAAGCATTATTTGCTGAAGTTTAATAAACAAGATGATTTAACCACATCCTAATATCCCTCAAACAATTCTACACACTCTTCCACATCAACAGATTATTGGTGAGTACAGGCGTGAGACAGGTCTGGGCTATTGTCTAAATATACCTTTACTTTAAAGCCTGTGCCTTTTTCATTATCAAAGAGCAGATTGTCTCTCCTTGACCTGGCACAGCTGTGATGTAGGGCTTTGAAGTATCTGGCTGGAGCAGGGTCCAGGACACATTCAATATCATTCTGTGACTTTAGCATGGCACTGCTGGTATTTAGAAACTCTGCAGTGAGAAACATCTCTGAAGCTTGACTGAACTAGGTGATGAGCAAAGGTGCTTTCAAAATAGCTTCCTAGATTTTGTAGCTCGTTTTACTTTACTGGCTTAAATAATACTGTGGCCACAAACAGCTGAAATCCTGAATATCTGTCTGTATTTATCTTCTCTAAGACTAGCTTGGTCATCTGATCTTGATCTAAACCACAGTCTTTCCACTGGTTTATTGTTAACAGCATTATTGCATGGGGGCTCAATTATGCATAGCATTAAACTCTTCCTCTGCCTCTTTCTGTTTCTTTCTCTATGACATGCTCACATATGCACAAAGATTATATTTTATTTTGCTTGTCATGGCTGGCCAGATGGTCGGAGGTATAGCTGAAGTGTCTGCATTGCGCAATCACTCATAATTACATACAACGTTTAAGCGACTTACCTAAAGTAAAGCTGTTTTTGAAAGTGCTACTTGCTGTGAAATAAAGGATAAGGGAAGGAAGATGAGATGAAATGAAACTGTTATGACTCAATATTGAAGAAAGAATTGATGGACAATGAATTTTTAAACACTACAGAAATGTATCTATACAGTGGGATCCAAAATTTTGAGACGGCAATACAATGTTTCAATGCAATTTTCATCCAAAATTTTTGCACGCTGATAAATAAATACGACTTCACGTTGTGTCAATCATGTTTACACACTGCCTCCGAAACTATCATCTGTCATAACAAATTTCGGATCAGGTTTGATTTTCTGCGTTTTCGCATTCTGTACAATGCATTTTGATAGGAAAGGATGGTGATTACAAAAAAAAAAAAAAAAAAACTTGGTGTGCATACATCTTAACTCTAAAATGCACATAAGTTTCATTTAAGTTACTTAGTTTTTTTTCTCCATTTGTTAACATGTCAATGTCACAATTTTGCTTACTCTTGATTAGTGGCTTATAAATAATGCAGAATTTTAATTATTACTCTCTAATCTGAATTATATTAAATATATTATTTTCAAATTCTGATCACAGCTTACTTTTAAATTTAAATCATAATATTTAAAACAAATCTCTTTATTTTTTAAGTGTTTCAAAAACATTATATCTATTTCCAGGTTTAAATAAAATGAAACCCCAGATTTTCGATGTGGACTTTTGAATCCCATTTCATACTTCACAGAAATGTATTCTATGTGATAGACACAATACGTGCGTGTCTTTGCGTACCTGAAGGACGTGGAAGGGCTGGAAAGGAGGAGGGATGATTCTGGTGTCCCATTCCCGAAGAAATCGTTCCTGGTCTCTGTCTCTCCACACTACTTAACAATGTGTCTTAGACAGAGAGAGAGGAACATACAATAAAACTGACAGAATAAATTATAGTTTAATGATGAGTCACGGTACAGTACAACTGTGTTTATAATCAGAAGAGGGAGGTAGATAAGACAGAAGCAGGGGGAAGGGGGGACAGGAAAAGTGGAAGAAAGCAAAGCAGATGGGTAGAGAAGAGAGTTTAAAGGCTGTACCTTTAATGGGATGATCTCTGAAGCTCTGTGAGCGAGTTGGTCTGGCAGTGAACACCTCAGTACAGCTATCAGCTGAGGAGACGGCAGGACCTCTGTCCCATATTGACAACTGGGACTGGGACTGGCACTGTGGACACACACACACACATTCAGTATTAAAAATCAGATCGGCACCCTCGGTGTGACACATTTTGGGGCTGGTTTTCAGATCAGAGATGAAAGCATGTTAAGGCTGGAATAGTTTACATGACTTTTAAAATCTTTTAAAACACTCTGCATTATATACTTGCCAACTTTGTAAATAGAGACAATAGAAAAACTGATCATCATACGCTACACTACTGACGATCACACACTACCACACTACCAGGAAGATCTCATGCTGAAACATCTGCCTTGTTTCTAGGAGACGCATGACAAATTTAAACCACATGTGTTCTAAAATTGGCTGAAAATATCAAACATGGATGGAATCATAGTCTCAAGCTAAAAAAAAACAGAGTCTGTGAACATCATACACTATGCGATTCTCTATGAAATTTGTCAACTCAAATCTGCAGACTGGCATGACTTTCGTCAACTAGCATCAGCTTCTCCAGACTGTATCTCCTGTACCTCCTAAAATGCGTAATAAATATGCTTTAAATCCTGTTGTCCTCTACAGTGGACATGTATGAAATCGTTGTCTTTTTTTATTTTTTTTTAACTCTATAATATTTTCCTGAGATGTTAATTTATGACAAACAATTATAGCTAATTAGTCTGATTTAAATGGTAATTACAAAATATTGTTATTTTTCATAAGGGATTTAAATTTGATTACTTAATTAATGTCATTTTTAAGGTCCAAGGAGAGGGAGTGGTCATGGTGAAACATTGAAACATTTGCTATCTCTGCTTTCCTTATTTTTGTTTTGTTTTTGTTATTATTAGTTAAGTTAGACGTTGAACTTGAGTTAGATTGGTTTTGATTTGTTTGTTTTTTTCCTTTGGTGCCACTTGTGTCCTTTTCCCCTCTGTTTTTTTATTTTGTTCTCTTCTAATGTTTAGATAAAAATTGTATATATATATTTTTTTTTCCTTTTTGCTATTTTGATACTTTTACATTATTTCTATAATTACTATTTTATTGTAAAAAGAAACCACGTTTGATCAAATTTTTTTGTCATTTCTCTCTCATTTTCTTTTGTCTTCAAATCTTTTTTTCTTTTTACTTCCAAAGCTTTCCTCATTTCTTCCTCACCAGCATGCGAGTGGGTCGGGCAGTGGGGTTCAGAGGATGTCCAGGCGGAGGCTGATTCTGAGCGGGACCGTGTGGAACTGGAACAGCCTGAACCCCTGGACCCCAGGGGGACTCGTTCACATCCCTGCGAATCTTGCTCTTCGAGAAATGCCTGGAAAAACAGACACTTCTTAGTATTGCATTCTTTGACTTTCATCTACACATAATGCAGAGAGAAAAAGCAGAATGGTTTAGGGCATGTATTGATTATTCGGTTTGATCCACACTGAAACTGCCTTTATGACCACACTTCTTCTCACTCACCATTTCTTTCTCTCATATTTGTCCTGCAAGAACTCTTTCAGCTTCTGTGTGTCACGCACGTCAAAACAGCCATCTGTTTTGAGGTCAAATGTGCAGAGCCAGGTCCTCCTTCCAACCTAACGACCCCATAAACCAAGAACATAATTAATCTCATGAACAATCTTTATACAGCCTGTTACAGGCCAATCGTCATATAGCCTAGTTTGCTAGCATTTTAACGTAAAATTAAGACTACGCACCATTATTTAGAAAGCATATTGCATCTTTGTGGTTATGTTTGCAGTTAACTAAAAATCTTTATTATTACTAAACATAAATAGTTAATGTTAACATGTCAAACAGCTACTGTTTGTTGCATTACAAGGAAACGAATATGTGTTCTAATATGATGTTTCAGATGTACTTAAAAAATTTGACTCTGACCCAGATACTCAGTGATGTAAAAAAAATGCATACATTTTTAGCATAGAATAAGCTTAGATGCAATTTATTAGGCTCAGTTACGCTTTGTGATTTGTGTATGGATCAGTAACGATTTAGCCGTGTAGTTTTCATTTATCATTCACTTCAATGTCATCACTTGCATTGATATTTGCTGTGCATGTCTGTTCCTTCTCATACTCAAAGTGCTTTACTGACAGTAAGAGGAGGAATGAAACAAATGAAGTTATACAAGCAATGGCACCCACCCTCTGAGCATTCAGAGTTGGCTTCAACTGCAATGAGCAAGAATCCTGGAGTGCCAATTGTGGGTGTGAATGTGAGCATGTGTGTGTGTTGGTCGGAGAGTGAAAGAGCAGTGTCTGTACTTGAACCCCATTCAGATTTGCTCACACATTTACGGGAAAACCACAGTACTAAAAAAAAAAATCGATATATTATTCTGTGCCCACTCACCATTTAAGCACAGATGATTTAATACAAAACATAATAGAGGCTCTTGGTGTCAAGCTATCCAACATTTGCTCCATCCACAACTAAGTTAGCCTGGTTCTGCAGTTTATATGATGAAAGGCATCAGATGTTTTTAGTCTTTCTATAGTTTTCTATGGATGGACTGGATGATTTTACATGCACATCCACTGTACATGTACAGCCAAATATAAACTATGAAAGTCTATCCCTTACACATGTGGTATTTTCCATTAATAGAATTCAGAGTATGATATATATGAAGTTGTTCATGTTTAAAATCAGACAATGCACAGTATGTATATGCAAAATATGCTCTATATTTGTGTTTTTCTAATGATTTTGAAAAACACCAATACACATTTGCCATCTTGTATGACCTCTAAAAATGAAAGGCAGGTGGTTCCCAGCATCTCTTATGAGCATGTACTGCTAGACCTGTCATTCACCTCGTTCCCATGGTTTTGCAAAAACTCCACTTCCTGTTGGGAGAAGGTTGTCATGGAAATAGACTTAACTCTGTGGGGTGGGTTGAGCCCTCTCCTGAAACAAACAAACCGCAAGCACAAACTGCGTGGTTAAACACAGGTTCGGAGGAAACGTTCAATGGGTGGTCATTTATTTTAATACAAACAGGAGACACGTGTGAGATAAACAGTGCAGGATGTGACAGGGCTGTGAACGTGAACAACAACCTCTTGCAACAACAAATTACAAAACCGTGAAGGAAGTGTGCTGCTTTTTTTTCTCTCTCTCTCCAGTGCTAGTGAAGAACTAGCTATTTGTGTACATACAGTAAGTGCAGTTGCATAGTGAAATCGTGTAGAACTTGAAGTAGAAGCACCGCTCAGTGGAATCACTCACACCATTCATTTGCTGACATGCAGAAAACACGCTTACATTGATGCCAAACCTGAAATCATGACGAAATGATACGTAAAACGCAAGCGAGCCCAGGACACGCCTGAAAACGACAAAGTAGTAATTACCGACTGACTTGAATGTAAACACAACTAGAGATCTCTCAAACGCACGCTGACAGCGCTACAATGTAGTCACATAATTTTTTTCCGGCGTTCGTCTAGGAACGCGAATCAGAATCTTGACGTGTGATAATCACATGCATTATTACTCACAGCATTCCGGAGCATGACGTGCATACGAAGCAGCCCACGGTGATGTCGATGTAAGTCACCCCGGGCTGGCTGCACTCGAAGCAGTGCTTGTTTATTCCCGTCTGGGCGAGCTCTCGGACCTTGCGGGCGCATATCTCCTGGTTGTCCCGGTGCTTTCGGTTCGACATGCTGGAGCCCTGCAGTCGCGCGCACTCCCTGGCCCTTAAGACTGTTGTGGGGGTGCCGTTCACTCGCCCGTCGTCACACTTTAATTCCCCCGCCGTAGTACGTTTCTTCTCACGCCTGCATTCTGAAAGCGACTACGGTGACTGGTGGTCTTCTCATGCACTGACTTGAATTGACATGAGACGATCTTACATGCGTAGTCTCCCGTGGTCACGACTGACCGATCCGCCCGGAGTTTTTCCCACCGCCCTGTTTATTTATTCATTGCGGGGCGCAAAGAAAATCCGATTCTCCCGGAGCGGGATCATTATTCTTCCGCGCTCTGCTGATTCCTCTCCGTTCACGGCGCGCAGACTCCGCTGTTGCGCACCCAGTTCTCCGATTCTCTAATTCTGAGGGGAATGCGAACATAAACCAAGAAGAGGATGAAGGAGGCAACTTAGTGCACACTGCGCCTCTGGAAAGCGAATAAAGGCAGCGGGATAAGTGGGGACTAATCTGCTTAACAGGGTGTTTTGTTTGTGATGGCTGTGTGCTCATTATTTTGTGCTTATTTATTCCCAGTGTTACCCAGCAACGTGAGATTTTTTATCTCGTACACGAGTAGGGTTTATCACGCCCTTCTGTATGACGTTTGAAATAAAAAATGCTGTCCTTCGTGTGTTTATTAACTCTTTGAGTGAAGCACCCAATC
This sequence comes from Carassius auratus, assembly GCF_003368295.1. Taxonomy (NCBI): domain Eukaryota; kingdom Metazoa; phylum Chordata; class Actinopteri; order Cypriniformes; family Cyprinidae; genus Carassius; species Carassius auratus. The sequence continues at coordinate 33,312,788 of NC_039274.1, forward strand.
AATACCTACTATGCAGTGGGAACCACCACTGGAAAAAAAAGAATAGCATAATGATCAAAACGAAAACACGTTTGATTAATTTTAAGCGAGTGCATCCTTTTGACGCATTCTCGTGTTATATCACATTAACGGAGACATCCCGCCAGTTATACTGATGTAATGTTGGCCTGGTTCCTGGTCTTGCACTGAGTGAAAACAGAACACAGGATGCGTTAACTGCAGTGGCAATTTACCACCAGCAGAGGAAGCTGTTTCGCCAAACATCCGATTTAGCTTTAAGGGTAATTTAAATTGGTTAACATAAATAATCTTTAAGGTCACTAGTACAGATAGCACACGTACGTCTGCAAGATGTCTGTTAAAGATCGCTTCATCTGCAAAACATCTGCTGTGTACAAATATCTGACAGTCAGTTTTACTTGCTAAATCAAACACCTTAAAAACATTTTCTTAACGTATTTGATATCTGAAAGAATCAAATTAAATTAAATAAGAAAATAGTATATCAATATAAACAATTTGAAAAATAAAGAAAATATATACTGGGATAGTGAGGTGTTCCCAGGCCAGCCGATAGATATAGTCCCTACAGTGTGTCATCGGTCTTGCCCGGGGCCTTCTCCCGGTGGGACGTGTCCAGAACACCTCCCCAGGAAGGCGTCCAGGAGGCATCCAGAACAGATGCCCGAGCCACCTCAGCTGGCTCCCCTTGATGTGGAGGAGCAGCGGCTCTACTCTGAGCTCCTCTCGAGTGGCCGATCTCTAAGGGAGCGCCCAGCCACCCTACGGAGAAAGCTCCTTTAGGCCGCCTGTATCCGGGATCTTGTCCATTCTGTCATTACCCACTGCTCATGACCAAATGTGACAGTAGGAACCTAGATCGAAGGGTAAATCGAGATCTCTGCCTTTCTGCTCAGCTCCTTCTTCAGCACGACAGACAGGAATCACCGCATCACTGCAGAAGCTGCACCTATCCGCTTGTCAGTCTCCTGCTCCATCCTTCCCTCATAAACAAGACCCCAAAATTCTTGAACTCTACTTGAGGCAGATGCTGATTCTCATCCCAGCCACTTCACACTCGGCTGCAAACTGTCCCAGTGCACGCTGAAGGTCCTGGCCCGATGAAGCCAACATGACAACATCATCTGCAAAAAGCAGAGATGAAATCATGTGGTCCCCAAACTGGACACCTTCCGGTACACAGAGCGGATCTCATCGTCACCGAGAAGCTTCTTAACAGTAGAACGACAAAGTCCCCAGTTGGAGCACTTTCCAGCACCCCTCCCAAAGACTCCAGGAGAAAATATATTCCATTTGTTAAAATTTACAACATAGTGGATTAAGCATTACATTACGTCAAGGTTTCTGAAACTGGGGTTTGTGAAGGAATTGCAGGAGGTTTGTGAGATTAACAAAAATTTACCATTAAATAAATCATAAAAATTTAAAATTAAATAATTGTAAAAATACATAAAAATAAATGAAACACATTCTAAAAAAAGAAAAGTATTATTTTCATTTGTTCACCTGCATGATATGTGACAATTACCTGAACCTGCAAATTTGACACTTAATTATTAAAATATTTATTTTAAAATTTTAAGGTTATGTAAATATATTATATGAAAGATGTTCAGACAAAAAAAAAAAGGAAAATTAGAAATCATGTGAATCTGTGCAATTTAATGTGTTTGAAAGACAAATGCCTTCCAAAGACATTGTAATAGATGGTTAAATAAACTACTGAGTGATAATTCAAATAAAAATGAATTGTGTTCATCAGTAGTTCATGCAACTTTGAAACACCTGAAATGATTTTTGTTAAAACAGTGGTCAAAAGCTGTGTAGCAACCTGACTAGTGAGTGATCTCTGTTTGAATGTCCACAAAACTGCAAGACTTTCTGAGTGTATATATAAGATTTGAAATTTTAGGAAGGAACAAATTAAAAGATGAAAAAGAGTAATTAGGAAAAATGATAAATTATGAATACTTTATTGCTATTGTGTGAATAATATGCAATAATTTAATCCATAAAAAAGTAACTGTAGTCTGATTATGGGTATTTTAAAATGTACCTAATTTAGTCTCAATATAAGTACTTACATTTTGAAATCAGATTATGTAATCAAGATTGCATGTAACCAGTTATACCCAGCTCTGATGATTAGGCCTATGCTAAAATGAGTAGCAAGAGTAGACTTGCCACTACTTTGTTTACATCGATTGAGAGAGATATGTGTTAGTAAAGTTTTATTTAGCCTTCATGTGTAGACGTAGGCGTACACTTGCTGCATGGGATTATTTTAAGTTTACATCTTTGACTCAGACTCACAGTTTTTGCTCGTGTTTCAGTTTTCACTTGATTTCTTTCACTGCTGTCAGGTGGGGCTGTCTTATGAACAACAGGTTTAACCGGGACATGTAGGCTTTGTATAACCTGCAAACAGATTTAGTGACAAAAGCAGTGCGTCTTTGTTGACACGTGATGTAGAAACTATGGGGAAAACTCTCTGAAAAACCCTTCATATGAAACTGAGATGTGGAGGACTAGTCATTCACTTGTCTTTTCCTTTTGAAATAACTGACTACACAAAAAAAAAAAAAAAAAAAATGCTGGTTTATTTCAACCCAAATTTGGACTAAACAAGCTTTTGGGTTAAAATTTTAATGTAAAAATGTAACCCAACTGTTGGGTTAGTCCATATTTGACCCAAATTTGGGTTGAAACAACCCAGCATTTTTTTAGAGTGTAGGCTATATGAGACTAAAGCAAAATGATTAAAACAAGGTATATTTTTCAGGTAACCTAAACCATAAATAATAAGTAATAGCATCGGAAGCATAATAAATGTTATTCTCTCTTGAAAACAGCTAATCCACAACCTGCCAATTTGTCGGTGCAGCAGAATCCGAAACCCGGAAATAATGTGCGCTCGCTCTGAGTGGGGTGGACCAACTGTGGCACATTCAAGAGCGGAAAAAAAGTTCTCCTGCGAAGTGCAAACAAGTTTCAGTTTTACAAGGGAAACGTAGACGGACATGCTGTTTGATGAGCTGGAGCACGAATCGATGTATAAACTACGAACCTGTGGACTAATAAATGGAAGAAACGCGCAGAATGGAACGTATAATGAAAGCGCGCTCTTGAACATTTAGGAAGAGATGAGGCCATAATTATCGGTACGGTTTACTTCATTTGCTTATACCAGTACTCGTTATTTTTGTATTTATATTATTAACAAATTATTATTATTTTATTGACTTGTCGCTCAAGTGAATTGCCTGAAAAAGACAAACTTGGGTTTAGTTTTGAAAAGATGCGTTTGGCTTTCACAAGGCAACACCCGACTGACCGGTATTTATAGCGAAACCATCCAATGGAAACGACTGGTTTAAGTCATCTTTTCTAAACGATTCCTGATGTTGTCAGCACGAGTGCTCTCACAGCGTTGGACGTTTACGGCATAAAGGAACTTTATTAGGACAAACCACATACAGAACTTTGAGGAATTGCACATAGCTACAGAACTGTGAGGAATTAAAAGAATTGTTCGCATCGACTGTGTCCTTTATAATTCCCAAAATGACTGTTAAACTGGATTTTGAAGAATGCCTGAAAGACTCCCCTCGATTCAGGTAAGCTACTTGGTGTTGTTGTTTCTTTTCTTATCACTGTGAAAATATTCAACATAAAATAATGGCAAAAAATAATAATGCATACTGCACATTATACACCGTTTTATTTTATTATTATTATTTTTTTTTTTACAAAAGACAGGTCACGTGCACCACATTTAATGATAAACTTGTCTGTCATGTGCAGAAGGCATGACGTAGCAGGTTTCTTTCCGAGCAGTTCCAGGATCAGGTCAATGGGTTCAGCGTAATGGTTTTGCCCCGAGCGTGCTTGATTAGAACTGATCTCGGATCAGCGCTGAGTGTAGCGCACAGCACTGGAAAGAATTTGCTTAGGTCACAAGGAATGAATGGGATGATGATTAAATGGGTCTGTGGACAGCAGAAAGGGATTTTTCTTTTCTTTTTTTAATCTTGTTAGATCTGTTTGACCATTCACATGAATATATAATGCTAGAAAATAGTATAGTAGCCTAATTTTAAAGGATAAAAAGTTTTAAGTTGTTTTTAAAATTGTCATATGCAACTTTTAGTGGAATTTTCTTTCTTTCTTTCTTTCTTTGACTGGTTTGGCTGTAGATTTAGTGGGCAGCATAATGGAAAGTTTGAGTGCCATGTTTTAGTGGCTGCAGAGGGAACAGACTCAGAGGGTGTAGTGAAAAAATTAGGTCATCACCACTTAGAGATTTACTTGCATAAACGCACGCAATATGCCTTTTTATCTGTCATATGCGGATATAAACATACAGAACCTGAGGAACTCGTCTACACCAAATGCACAGCCGTGCACGGCCGCTTTTGACCTTCGTGCACAGAAAGCAACTGAAAAGAAATAGTTCGCATAAAGATGTAAGAAGGCCGCTGACACAAACACATTCGAGGCCTAGTTTACTTCAGACTGCGGCTGCCTCCGGTTGCTAAGTAACGGCTGAGTAGTGGTGGGGGAGCAGGAAGTGAGACGAGAGAGATACTGAAATGATAAACAGGAGACAGGAAGTGTGTATTAGGGGTGGATTGCTCTGGAAACTACAACTTTTTCATAATTACACACACACATTCATGCACTAAAAAGTGCATTTATGATGAATACACATACATGTAAGCTCACATTACACATTGAGGCTGGAATACATGATAGATTTTAAAACACTAGGCATCATAAACTTGCCAACTTTGTAAAGACAGAAACTGCGCATCTTAGAATAAATGCCTGTTGATTACACAGTACCAGACACTCAAATTATTCCGACCACGACAAACTCACACGATTACATGCACTTCATTACTAAATGTGTTTAAAAATCAGCTCAAAAGTGTTCGATATCCCCAGACCGGATAGAATCATAGTCTGAAACTAAAAAAATCTTGATCTGTGATCATCATACACTTTGTGATTTTCTGTGAAATCTGTCAGCTTTGAAAACTTGCTCTGAGTTTCAGCAACTAGCGTCAATTCATCTAGACTGTAAAGTGTGGGGAAAATCATGTAGTGTTTTCCAGCCTATACAAATTTAGCAATTTTCTAAAAAATAAATGTATTTCAAAAATTGTTTTTGTAATATTATGTTTCTCCGTTACTATTTCTGTATTAAAAATTGAATTAATGTTTGCTTGAATATAAGCATCTTAATTCTGTCTGTTAACCGTACATGTGAAAAAGCGGGAAACCACAAAGAGCTGAGCTGTTTTACTGTGTGTTCAATGAGAAAGTCTGATGACACACACAAACGAAGATTCACTGATACAAACACACATTTGAATACAGATATAAATGCACACAGTATCACTAATTGAAATAATAATAGTCCTCTTAATACTTCCCTTGACTAACTTGGTTGTGTTTTGTGCAAGTAAATGGTAAAAAGGTATCTGCTATGTTTCAACAGGGCAGAAATCGAGAAGGTGGAGGTCAACGTTAATGAACTAGAAACAAGACTTGAGAAGGTGAGGAAATGCTGACCGTTCATTGTGGCATCACTCTGACTAATGTTCAAACTTATAAACAAACCAGCAACACTTACATATAAATGTCAGCACATAACTCGTTCTACTAGAGACATTATTCATACCTCAAAACATGTGGCTTGTTGAGGAGAAAAGTGAAAGTACTACTACTTTTCTAAGTTCTCAGGCTTATGATGGTTGCCCTGCGCATGATAAAACATAAAACTGGTGAAATATTCAGAGATTTGGGTCAGTATTTATTTTTTAGCAGTTTTGCATGTTCAAGCACCATACCCACTCACATTTTCTTCAGTCTCTGCTGGCCATCTGATAATAAAGGCTTTTAATCTGAAAGAGTGCCATGGCTATCCTAAAGTTTTCTTTGATGGACTATTATAAACCCTAGACCAGAGAGCACCTTGACTTTACAGTTCTCCCAGAGATGCACTCTCTACTATTGGACTTTGTTTGAAGTCTCTGCTACTCTTTTAAACCATAACAGATCACAGTCTCATATTTAGACTCAGACCATAAATACACAATTAACACCCAAATATCCTTGCCGCAGGTTTATTGTTTTAAACTTCAATGCTCAATTCCCTAATTTGAAACAAAGTCATTGTTCCTCTCTTCTGGCATGCATCTCCCGCACTACGGTCTTGCAAAGAGGTATAGTATTGTGCAGAGGAACCACTAAGAGGAATTGCCAATAGAAAAGCTTTTAACCACAATCCAAGATAATTTCCCTTGAATTGAGTAGGCTGGCTAGTTTCGGATCAAAAACATTCATCTCATGAAAATTTGTTAAACAGTTGCTCACAAAATTCGTTTGTAAAGAGTTTTGTAAGGTTTATGCTGTGTTATGAATAATATGACATTATTTAACGTCCTGAAAAAAAAAAAAACGTGTGTTTGTGTAGTTGGTGAAACAGTGCCACACTATGCTGGATGCAGGCCGTGCCTATTGCCAGAACAGTAAGAGCTTTGTAAATGGCCTCAAAGAGCTTGGAAACCACTGTTCTGAGGACCGAACCATGGGGGTGAGTGTATCAACGGATTTCAAATGAGCTTTTCTTACTGTACACAAAACCCATGTGGGCTAGACGATACCTGAGATGGTAAATGAACATGTGATCACCCATAACAGCATCAAAATAAGAAGGAAGTGATACAAAATTATCATCATTTCCAGATCTTTACAATTGCTTTACAAGTGCTAACAGAACATGTGTTCCTAGACATTATAAAAAAAGAAAACATACCACATTTAAATGACTGTTTAAAAGTTTATTATTTTTTAAAGAGATTATAACATTTGTTCAGCAAGGATGCATTATATTGATCACGTATAAGTCATTTATAATATTAAAAATTTCATGTTTTTAACATTATTAATAATAATAATAAGAAGAATAATAAGAAATGTTGCATCTAGCACCAAATCATCATATTATAATGATTTCTGAAGGATCTTGTGACACTGGAAATCCAGCTTTGCCATCACAGGAATAATTTAAATTTTAAATATATTAAATAATAAATTATTGTAAATTGTAAAAATGTTCACAATATTACTGTTTATACTGTATTTTTGATCAAATAAATTGTCAGGATAAGAGACCTCTTTCAAAAACAGTAGAAAATCTTAATCTATCTTAATGCTATATTGAAAATGCAAAAGGAAGATCCTGTGTAGCTCTATGAGTTGAAAATGATTGAGAGTTAATAGAATCCTAACAGAGGCTGTGCTTCTTTCTTTCAGGAGTGTTTAGAAAAGTTTTCTAAAAAGCTGTCAGATATCGTTAGCGCTCAAGAGGTGAGTCAAGTTCTTTGTTTTTACTTCTTTACTGTTTCTACTAGTAACCAGTGTACCAGAGATCTGTCTGGGGATCCTGTTCCTGTTTTTACTTTTCTTCTGGCTTGTGTCCCATTCCATGAATGATACCTCTCCCAACAGGAGGTGATTGAAACCACACAAAAGTCTGTGAAGTTGAAGCTGCAGAATTTTGTGAAAGAGTAAGACGTTTTCTTCCTCTGGCTGGTTACGAAGGCACATTTGCTATTCTGTACCACTCTATCAATAGCATGAAGCTGTCTGTAAACGTATGCATGAACTTTTGAGTCACAGTTAAGAAAAATGCTGAAATCTCATACATTTTTCCTTCCCTTTATTACTGAAAGAATGGTTTTATTGCGATTTATTAAGTTCTTCTCTACTGTATCTCTCCTGAAGGGATGTGAAGCGTTTTAAGGATGTACGGAAGGAGTTTGAGCGTAGCAGTGAGAACCTGGAGGCGGCACTGAGCAGGAACGCACAGGCACCACGCGGGAAACAACATGAGGTGGAAGAAGCCAGTAATAACCTCCTGAATGCACGCAGAGCCTTCAGATCAGGGGCACTGGACTATGTGCTGCAGGTACAAACATATACTTCCATATAAAGTGGCCTCAAAATATATTTGGACACTTGAGTCACATTTAAATATATAAATATCTTTGCATCATTGCACTACGTGTGCTTATGTATATTTTTCTCTCCTAATTTTAGATTAATGTCATTGAGTCCAGGAAGAAGACTGAAATTCTAATGGCGGTATGTGTCAAGATCTAATATATATATAATTTGGAATTGTATTATAACGTTCAGGACTGAATGGGAACTTACATTTACTCTTGCTTGTGTGTTTGCCTTCGGTGTGAATGTCTGTTAGATGCTTTCTCTTATGGATGCCCAGTTGTCGTTCTTCCAGCAAGGCTACCAGTCACTCACAGAACTGAAAAACTACCAAAAACAACTGAGCGATGAGGTAAGATATTTGTCTGTCGGTCTGTCTGTCTATTCATTTATCCATCCAGTTGAAATGAATGCCAAAAGCATGGAAAGCTGCTTGGATACATCACTGAAAAAAAGAGGAAGGAAGGTGGGAAGGGAAAAGTGGGAAGTACCAATTAGGACAAATGCAAGTGTCGTTTGGAAGGGGAAACATATTAGATTGAGCATATTGTAAAGTAAAAAAAAATCAGAAGTTACAAAAAAGAAGACAGAAGGTCTAATGACAAGAATGTGATGGTACAAACAGAGATCACATGACAGGAAGTTTTCTGTCAGAGTGAGCAACAACAGGAAACAGTATGTATCACACAAAGTTTGTGTGTGTTGGCAAACACTTTTGAGCTTGCAGAACTGTAAAACTGCTTGAAGAATAGCAAACACCAACCAGTTTTATAAACACCAATTGTTGGACTTAAATCTTACATGCATATTCTGAGATCTGTTTTCTTTTAATTCTACTGACGAGTTACTTGAGATCAAAAACTGCATATTTGATGTTTAAAAGCAATCGAAGATTCATGTATTTATGCAGTAATGTTTTAACACATGCAATGACTTGATGTTACCGAGGAGCATGAAGCTGAAATGTAGAAGTTTTAGACAGGAAACTTACTCACCTTCTACTGGCCTGCGAAAACCACAAAACCTGCTCATAGCTTCCTGAAAGCACAGGATATGGTGAAAAGCTTAGCGATACAAATGTCAAGAGAGATCTCTAGAGCCTTTTCATAGCAGTGATGTTCATTAGAGCAATATACAGATTAAAAATGAAAAAAAAATAGAAACATTGTTGGGATAGAGGAACAATTTATAGATAAAAATGCAATCACTGTTGAAAGAACCAGTATTGAATTAATATGTGGTAAACTTGACTATAACTTAATATTGGCATGTAGATGTCTTCAGTCAGGCCAGGACTTTTATCAGACATGTGAAGTTTGGTGCAGATTGAACATATTTGAGTTAGTGTAAAACATGACATTTCCTGTTGCCAACAGGTGGCACTATGAATTATAACTGATTATTGACATGTAGATGTAGACCAGGGGCTAAACTAGTCTAAATAAAAGTTTATGCAACCGCCGCCAAGACTCTGCTCTTTTGGGGCAGATTGAGTTACAATAACATTTTTTTTTTCATAACGAAACATCAAAATTTGTCAGGTTGCCAGTGACATGCCCTTTTGACAAAACTCAAGATCTTGACATTTAGAATCACAAAGGCCTTATGATTACACTCACCAAATTTAAAGATGAACCGATTAAAACTGTAGGAGTTCTTTAAAGTACAAGAGTGGCAAAAAAAATCGTAGAGGGTATTCAAAATGTCTGACTTCCTGTTCCATTTAGGACCTCGCTCCAAGAGACTTTTTTGTAGATATTGGGACATTACATGAATGTACTGAATTTTGTACACGTACGTGAAAAGTAGCAGGAGGGACGGTTTGTTGAAATTTTATAGGTGCCGCTATTAAACTGTTTTGAAACGCCCACGCCCAATTCTGAAACCCATAGCAGGTGTACATTTTTGCCAGTTTTGATACATGTGCAAAGTTTCATGAGTTTTCGAGCATCTTTAGGCACACAAAAATTCGCTTCACTTTGTAGAAGAAGAAGAAACAGAGCAATTCCAAGAGGGTCCTCGCAGCATTGGAGCTCGGGGCCTAATTAGAGGGGGCTGGGAAAGAGCTGTGTTTTTATTAAATATAGTGTAAGAGAACCAGGGCCAAGAGGAAAAGCAGTGTTTTAATGAAGTGACAGCAGAGAGCGGAAAAGTGAGGGGGAGAGAACAGGAAAGTCTGTGGAAGATAACAACCGAAAGTGGAGGTGATCTTCATGACCTCTTCTTGGTATAGGTCAGGAAGTTGAACAAGTGCCAACATGTCTTACATTCTTTCACATTCAGTTCAGCCCTGAATGACATGCACTTTGACTTCACTAAATGTGGTCCAAAATCCTGTCGCACCCCAGATAGACTACAATTATAGAAGACTTATCACCACAACTCTTGACTAGAAAAGTCACATAATAACTATAATAACTATAGTGGGGATTTAGGCTTGAGCCTCTTTGCATGTGTTTATAATTGTGTGATATACAATTAAACTTCCATTCTGAGATTTAGTTAAATGGCCCAAACCTCAGCCTCAAAGAGTTTCCCTCTTTTCAGGATTTTCTATCCTACCTGCCGAACATGCCCAGTTTGGATTTTCTGCTCAAATCTGATGTTTGTGTGGTTGTCACATGCTTTTTAAAATTGGTTTAAGATACTTGTCTAAACAGGCAGTGTTTCCTTGACTGCATGTGTAAATAGCCATTATAACATCCACAAAACATAATTATACATATATATATATATATATATATATATATATATATATATATATATATATATATATATATATATATATATAACTTTGGACTTGCATTGACAATAAATGCATTTAAATGTATAAAATATATTTAAATTTATATTATTTTATAGGTCACATTAAAGATAAATCAAGCATGCATTTATGATGAAAATTAGATAGATTTATAGTCAAATAATTTCATTCCAACTTGACTTTTCAAGCAAAAAATATATATAAATCTGATTAGAATACATTTTATTTCTACATATAACAAAGTGACCTAGGTCAGAATTTAAAATGACAGTCACTGTGACTCTTTCTTGTTACACATTCATAAAAAAAAAAAAAAAAAAAAACACATTCAGATTTGGGCCACTGTGTTGTGAACACTGCCTGTGTAACTTTGGTTTAGACACAAATAATGCGATTGTCATTTTCTCTAGTATACTCAACTAGTCCTGAATTCTGCAAGAGAGAAAAGGGACATGGAGCAGAGACTCGGTGCTGTCAAGAAAAAGGTAGTCAGACTCTTAAGACACACACACCATTGTATCTGTACACAAAGACACTATACATGCATCTGAGGGAAGATATATATATGTGTGTCTGTCTTCAGGATGTGTCATATGATGACTCTATAATGGACTTCAGCCCAGATGCACCTAATGGCATCGTGATGGAAGGTTACCTGTACAAGAGAGCCAGCAATGCTTTCAAAACATGGAGCAGGTACAGCACTCCAGCAATTTATGATTTCAATCAGAAATATTAACATGATTTTAAAACAAATAATTCAAATGTATAAATGATTTTATTAAACATTAAATAATAATGTTTATTCATGTTAATATAATATTAATAATAATCTAAATTAATTAATAAATTACTTAAAAAATAATCATAACTTAGTGGTTTTAAGTTAGTTTATGGAGGTCTGTGATTATGCACTTATTTTTCACAATTTTGTTTAGCCATATTTTGAAAGCTGTCATAAATGATAATTATTTTATGTGTAATCATTTTATGTGCAGTTTTGTGAGCAATTGCAAGTCTTTCTCTGTTTGTCTCTCTTCATGTGTTTTTTTTTTTTTTGTAGCTGTACTGTAGTTATAATTTTAATATTAAATGCATGTTCTTGTACATAGCTTAATTTGCTCTTTTACTACTTTCTCTTTTGCACATTTGGCCGTTGCGTGTGATTTTCAGAGACTACGAGTTCTGAGTTGAATTACAATCATATGTCTGATTGCATTATTAATACCTTACACGGCCATGATATGTGTGTGTGTCTGTGTGTGTTCATACCACAGGCGCTGGTTCTCCATTCAGAAGAACCAGTTGGTTTACCAAAAGAAACATAATGTAAGTATTAAAGAAACATAATGTAAGTATTAGATTGCCTAACATAAGGATAATCTAGCGTTAACCAATAGCAGTAATGACACATCAGTTTACACACACTTATACTGATACAATTGCACACCCATAAAACAGACTAAATATTGGGAATTGGAAATTTATAGAGAATTGAGAGGCTGTTTTAATTGTTCTCTTTTTTTGGTGACCTTATAAACATACCCAGCACATGCAGACCACATTTGTTTGATTTAAACAAGCTCTCTTTCTCTCTGAATCAGGAGCAGATCACTGTTGTTGTGGAGGACTTGCGTTTATGCACAGTGAAGCCCTGCAGTGAACAAGACAGACGATTCTGCTTTGAGGTCGTCTCTCCCTCCAAGTTAGTCTCTTTGTGTTTTTGTCTGTCAGAACTGGAATATAATGCGTATGTGTATTTGTAAGCATGCAACATTCTTCTGATTCTTGTAGTGTCTGGGCTCTCTATGTATTTAGACTGTACACAGTGCAGTAAACAGTGTGTGTGTTTGTGTAGGAGCTGTTTATTACAGGCTGATTCAGAGCGACAGCAGCAAAGCTGGATCACCGCTGTCCAGAACAGCATCGCCTCAGCTTTCCAGGACAGAAGAGATGACACTCTTGGCCCTGTATGTCACACACATATATTTTTATTCAATTTGTAAATATTTTAGTGTGATTTCTCCCCCCTTTTTTAAATGTTTTATTCACTTTTGAAATTACACTAGTATTGATTACTGTGAATTTTTGTAAAGTTTTGTTAAGTTGAAAAAACGCAGAAGGTTTACTGTGAGAGGCAGGATTAAGGGTAGGGGTGGGTTTAAAGGTGTATATGTAATGTCTCCATTAAAATAGCTAAGTAAACCTGTGTGTGTTAAATAGAGAGATCGCTGTAGCTCAGTGTCTGGGGGGAGTGTGCGTCTGAGTTCAGGGGAGCCGGAAACGTCTGGTCGGGAGGCCCTGGAGGAGGTGCAGGCCATCTCAGGGAATGGGCAGTGCTGCGACTGCGGCGAGCCTGGACCTGACTGGGCCTCTATCAATCTGGGCATCACGCTGTGCATTACCTGCTCTGGCATACACAGGTATCACACATACACACACACACACACACACATACAATTACATAATGCATCACATGAACATGCATCTGAATTGTTTTTTGTGTCTTGCAGGAGTTTAGGTGTCCACTTCTCGAAGGTACGATCCCTGACGCTGGACTCATGGGAGCCAGAGCTCGTCAAAGTAAGCATGGATGCCATGTTCTTATATCCATGTACGAGATCAAGTTTTTTAATAGTTACACTATTTTTCACTATTTTATCTCTCTTTTGGTCCATTCCACTGTGACTATTTCTTCAGCTCATGTGTGAGTTAGGAAACACAGCCATTAACAAGATCTATGAGGCACGTATTGATGAGATCACAATCAAGAAGCCTCACCCCTCGAGTCCAAGGTACAGTAAAATATATACAGTATATATTGGTGTTATAATTAAAAAAACATAGAAAATTTTGTTTTTTATTAAATATAATTTGTATTTGAATTGTTTCTTCAGACAAGATAAGGAGTCATGGATTCGCTCTAAATATGTAGAGAAAAAATTCATCCACAAGCTCCCAGAGACTGGTCGAGTAACGGTTCTGCGGCGCTCCAGTGCCCGACGGAACCGAGAAACCACACAGGACAGACCCAACACACGCCCTGCCCTCAAACCCAAACCCAACCGAGCCACTCTGCCACGACTCACAGGTACACAGACATATACGGCTAAACACATGCTGTAATTTACACATTTACTTGCACAGTCAGGCCCAAAAAACTGTAGTTTTATTTGTATTTATGCCCTGCAATTCAGCACAGAAACACACTGTGTATTATTGTAATATAAGACAAAAAAAACGTTTTAAATTTGCTTAATATTTACTCAACCATTCAATCCATTCAAGATGCAGACGCGTTTGTTTCTTCATCAGATTTGAAGAAATGTATCATTACATCACTTGCTCACCAGTGGATCATCTGCAGTGAATGGGTGCCGTCAGAACGAGAGTCGAAGCAGCTTTTTGCTTCACAAGACGTTAACTGATGGACTGCATGCAATCATGTGAATTACTCGTGGACATGTTTTTATCAGCTGTTCGGGCTCTTATTCTGACGGCACCCATTCACTCTAAAGGTACTGTATTCACTGGTGAGGCAGTGATACAATGGTAAATTTCTCCAAATCATTTCTGATGAAGGAAAAAATGTATCTACAACATGGATGGCCTGATGGTGAGTGATTTATGATTAATTATGCATTCAATGTAACATTAATTAAAAACTAAAATACAGTATGTTTTTAGAAGTCCTCAAATAGTCATCACTTGGAATAATTTGACCATTGTGTCTTTGTGGGGGGGAAGAGATCCTGCATGCAGATGGAAATTAGATGCTAGTAAAGTTACTGTTACTGAAAACAAAGAAGGACACTAATAAAAAACCTTGCATTCTGTTGTGAACAAACTTTTATGTAGGTTGCAGTGAAGAGTGCACAAGTATGCTGAGTCAAGATCAGTTTCATAAACATTAAACTGTTTCCTCTTGTGGTTCTGTTTTAAAAGATGCAGCTGAAAGACTGAAGATGTGGCTGTGTAATAATTCATTGTAAACTAAACATTGCATCAGAGCGACATTAAACTTTGCCATGGAAGTTAGAAAATTCATTAAAAAAGGTCATGGAAAAGTCATGGTAATGAATGCAATTTTAAAAAGTCATTGGAATTACTATTGCCAGTATAAATACAGAAATATGTGAGCGTAACCTCTGTATTGGTCATAAACGACTGGGCAAAAAAACATGGAAATTTATAAGTCATAAAGCATGAGAACCAATACATATGTGGCGTCTATACACAAAGGTCTGTGTTTTTTGAGAAATAAATGTAAACTCTTTTGCTTCCCCTTTAAGTTATCACTTAAGCAAAAAAATGTAACGATAACCAAGCTGAAATACAGTAAATCTGAAAATAGTATTGAAAAAAAAGCTAAACTGTAGTAACTGTAGCTGTGATATGCACAAACAAGCTTGAAGACACTAGTTAATTGAAACGCTGAAGATAAGTGTCTCTTCCAGTCTCTACTGATCTAATCAGTGGACTGTCACTTGATGTTTCCCCTACAGGCCTGAACCCAAGTGACATAATGAAGAACAATTCCAGCTCTCATAAAGGTTACACATACACACTCACACACACACACACACACACACACACATATGATATTCATGCATCTGACCACACAGACAACTCCTCACTCTCAATCTTTCTCTCTCTCTCTTTGTACAGATAATGATGAAGAGGAGGATCTGAGTGGTCTTCATCCCGGGGCTTTGCTGTATCGATCTGCGGCAATGCAGCATTTCCCTCTCATGGCAGATGCTCTGGCGCACGGCGCTGATGTCAACTGGGTCAACGTGGCTGAAGACAGCAAAACTCCACTAATACAAGCCGCTATGGTTGTAAGTGTTTGTGTGTGTGTGAGAGAGAGAGAGAGAGAGACAGAGAGAGTCCATTGTTCATGTTGTAAGTGTGTATTGCCTAAGAGTTGCAGTGAATAATCACTGTGTAATTCTCTCTGCAGAATTCCCTGGCAGCCTGTGAGTTTCTCCTACAGAACGGCGCTAATGTTAACCAGGTGGACTCAAACGGGAGGGGACCACTACACCATGCTACCATTCTGGGACATACAGGGTAACACAGGCTTAGATACTAGGGCTGCATGAAAAAAACCATATTCTGATTTATCTGCATTTGAACAATTGTGATACAAATTCTTAAAATCCTAGGATTGATATTTTATTCTCCATCAGTGTTTCATACAACACCATCAAAAGTGGTGCACTCTGCTGTTGAATATATGATACTGCAGTTAAATTTAAAGCCTTGTGGGATAACAAGATTTTACTGGTGTTTGTGGTCCAAGAAAACATGATTTTCTATTAGTCTATTAGTGTTTTCTCACAGACTGCACACACAACAAATTAATCATAAAAAGATTTAAATAAATAAAAACTGTAGAAAATAATCATTTTAATGCTACCTTAATTTTCATAGAATGATACATAAAAGCTACTACTAGTGTAGTCTGATTCACTGAATAAATGTGTGTGTGTGTGTGTGTTAATAATAAAACATACTGTTCATCAAGACAAACAACCTTTTTATATTCATTCATGGGAGTTTATGATTGTATAATAATTTTACATATTGTTATTATAATATAATAATAATGATATTATAATCATATATATAATATAATAATAAGTTTTGCACAAGAAATACAGGTAACACTATAGAATACTGGTCCATTAGTTAATGTTAGTTAACTACTTTAGTTAACATGATCTAAGCAAGAGCAATCCTTCTACAGCATTTATTAATCTTAGTTGATGTTAATTTCAACATTTACTAATGCATTATTCAAATCAAAAGTTGTGCTTGTTAACATTAGTTAATGCACTGTGAATAAGCATGAACTAACAATGAATAACTGAATTTTCATTAACTAACGTTAACAAAGATTAATAAATACCGTAATAAATCTATTGTTCATGTTTTGTTCATGTTAATTAATAAATTAACTAACATTAACTAATGGACCATTATTCTAAAGTGTTACCGAAATACAATTACAATTTGACTTTCGTTATTATCCACAGAGCAGTATTTGGCTGTTATTATTATGCATTAAGTACAAAATGAAAATAATAGAAAATGAACTGCATAGGTTAGGGCACTGTTGAACATTTGTTTGGTATAATTGGCATTTAATAAATTTGTAAAAACCTCCAAAGCTAAATCAGGATCCGCTTCCCTTAAGACATGATATGCCCAAATGAATCAGAATCAAATCAAATCTATATGAAATCAGAATAAAAAATGAATCAAGAGCTTGTGAAGCAAATGAGTATCAATACCCAGTGCTGCTGTCATACATGTATTGTCATACATATTTCTCAAATGTGTCTCTGTGTTGGTGTAGGTTGGTGTGTCTGTTTCTTAAGAGAGGAGCAGACTACAACGCAAAAGACATTGATGACAAGGATCCAATCGGCATTGCCATAGATGCTGCCAATGCTGACATTGTCACGCTGTAAGTAGACATAGATAGACAGAGAGTATCAGCTGAAAAGGACACTAATTAGCTTAGAGTACAGTTAATGAGGTGCTTCCTGCTAATAACTCAATTAACATATCATCCACTGTGGTTTTCCTCCTAGACTCCGGATAGCCAAGATGAACAAGGAGATGCGGGAGATGGACGGCACTCCATCAGGTCATTCTGAGGGGCGGGGCTCTGGTGGTGGGGGCGGGGCTGGGTCTGTGATTGGACACACTAAGAAAAGCTTTCAAACTATCAAGAACCATCTCAGTGGTCGGGCACCAGGTGGCACGAATTAACTGACTGTAAACTTAGATGACACAGCAGAGGAAAACTGAGCTTAACAGATAGTTAAAGAAAAGAAAGGACCGTATGTGAATTTGAGCACTTTATAAAATATATAGAAACACTGAATGTTAATAGATAACACTACGTTTCAATAGCAAGATATGAATCAAATGTCAGTGCTTTTAGTACCTGTGGTCAAGTCTTGATAAAATGTTATATAGTATGTTTTATTTTGCATTTACACAATGCTTGTTTGTATGGCTGGTGTTTGTTCAGCTATTAGAAACACCTCAAGTGGAATGTATCGTGTTTTTTATTTGCCTGTCATAGGCTTCAGATGATTGAAAAATCTGAATACTACTACATTAACCAGCTAAATTTGATTTATTAAATGTTCAGAGATACCTGATCAGGCATTAACAGTGTAAGATAAAGGTTAACTCCACAACCGTTCATTACAGTGCTTGCAAGATATCTGCATGTTGAAATTTCTCTTCTTCTTCTGCTTTTTTCTTTACAATTTTCTGCAATTACATAATTCAACTTGAACTGTTTAACATAATGTAGACCCATCTTTTTGTATACATTTCCTGATTTAGAAAAGCTCCATTGATTTACATATCTATCTATCTATCTATCTATCTGCCTACCTTTCATTCCTTCCTTTAAATGTCTACTCGTTCATCTAATCATACCAAAAAACATAAAACTGCTATCTTGCAAGCACTAGTATTTCCTTCAGTAAATGCAAAGGATTCAGCTGTTGTAATGGGATGGCCATGAATATTTGTCATTGTGTTGGCTATCATCACCATTCAACCAACATGTGTACAGTTAACGATCATAAATATTTTGAAGTCAAATGTTCAGTCCCTGGTGATCATTTGCTGCGATCACTTTTAATTTAATATTTGGCTTTCCTGTAGGATTCTGTTACTCTGAATCTGATACTGTCATTGCATTGCCAGTTGTTTACAGGTGTGCTATCTTTTGGTGCTTAAGCTTTTTGCATCTGTTGCTTTTTGCATCTTGTTGATGGCAGTTTGTCCTTCTGTATCTCTGTATACAAATCTGTTTTTGCTGTTTGAGCGTGTGTGTGTGTGTGCATATGTGTATGTCCTGAGACGGGTGGCCAGGTGTCTACTGCTTGCAGTGTGTGTCCTCTGCAGTGCGTGCTACAGGTAATCAATCCACTGCTACCGTACGTCTTTATGTATGCATAATCGCTGCACTTATGTACAGTTACAAATCCAAATCAAAGCTCTTCCTCTAGGTGATTGGTGTTCTCATCAGGCTGATTCAAACATCTTTTTAGACTCCAGGTTTCGATCATTTCACATGCACGGGGATATAATTTACACTCTCATACAGTATATGATTGTAATACATACTCAGTCTTGTTTGTTTTGAAAGTAACATTTTGAATGTAATGGTCTGTGAGATCATGTGCACAGAGAATCATGCAACAAATATGAAAGGATAAAAAAAAAAACAGATTGTTTAAATTTGTGCTTCTTATTACCAGTATTCAGCTAATAATTTTTCTCTCTGTGTATTTCTTTCCTCCTGCAGGTGATGATACCTATCATGATATTTTCAGGGATTTCTCCCAAATGGCCTCCAACAATCCAGAGAAGCTTAAGCGCCGTAGCACTGACATGAAATGAACCACCTGACCACTAGATGTCAATGTTATACACACACACACACACACACACACACACACACTTAACAAAACCTCCAGTAGACAAAATGAAGTTGCCACATTCTATTGTTTTTCTTTGTTTTGATGAAAAGACACCCACAGTCAACATCTCTTATGAAATGCTGCTTCATTTGGTTTGTCTGCCGTACATGAGTGTGGGTTTATCCCCGTTTAGGATTTATGATGTCATCAATCATTTTGGTGTCTCCTGTCAGTTATTTTCATTGACCTTCTGTAGCTTAATAATTTATCATTTCAGCAGCTTCACATCCAAATGGTATGACAGCAAGACATCAAGCCAGACTGTAGTGATGGAGTGGATTGCTTCTATGTTTCTCATTTAGATAGCAATGAATTCTTCCTAATTTTTCCTCGAGTTGCTTTTCTTCTTTTTAGTCACTATGTTGTGAGCCACAGTGTTAATGCAACTTGAATGTACTTGTTACTTTGAGTGAGAGATTACTGTTTGCTTGGTTATTCTGTATAATTTTATTTTATTGTTTATAATTTTTATTTGTCTTTTTATAAAAAAAACAAAAACAAACAAAACAAAACAAAAAACATTTAAAATGGTTAATTGATGTTTTGTGTGCATGCATGCAATGATATAAGGAATAGGTATAAATGAATAACCATGAAAACAGTAGAATGTGTAGCTAAATAAATAAATGATTCATGACTTATGACTTATGTGACTTGCATTTCTGAGAATTTTGCAATAAAACCTGAAACACCTTTAACACTTGAACTATTATTACTACCATTCAATAGTTCAGGGTCTGTAAAAAGTGTTTTTTTTCCCCCCTCTCAATATTAAATTGTATAAAAAGGGCCAGTAATGACGTAACAAAACATTTATATTTTAAATAAATGATATTCGTTTGAACTTTCTATTAATCAAATAATTCTGAAACAATGTATCACAGTTTCCAGCATTGCTAATAATATGAAATGTTTATTAAGCAGCAGCTCAGCATATTAGAATGATTTCTGAAGGATAATGAGACACTGAAGACTGGAGGAATGATGATGACAATTCAACTGTGCCATCACGAGAATAAAGGATATTTTAATATATATTAAAATAGAAAAATTGTAATTGTATTAATATTTCACATTATTACTGTATTTTAGATTTTTTTTTTAAATGCAGCTTCTTTCAAAAACATAAAAAAAGTCGAACAACCCCCAAACGTTTGAATGAACCAGGGCCCTACAGTCACACTATCAGTTATCTGTATATATTTTTAACATATCCTGCTCAGTTGCATGTTCCTGCTTGTACTTCTGTCATGATATCTTAGTTTAAATGATGCTTCATAACATAATAATTTTATTTAAGCCTTTTATTTAACCACATTAAAACACAAATCTGTCTAAAAAACACTGGTTGGTACTGTACTGTTCCATTAAAACCCATATTGACATGCTGTGCACTTCTTGGAAAATTACAACATAACTTGAGAGTCATTGCCTGCTTTGGGACTCTAAAGCTAATAGAATTGCACTGCAGTATATTTTCTAAACTGATCCAAATTCATTCAAGTCTCACTTTTCACACTATGCAAGCATACTGGGGTCTATAAGCTAAAGAGTGCAGTGCATCTGTGATGTAAATCTCAAAGCAATAAGGCCCTTTCACATGAGTAAGCAAAGTCTGTAGCTGAGCTCATTGACTCTCACTCTGTGGAGATTAAGGTTCATGTGTTTGGTTTTATGAGAAGTGCATCTTTACATCAGCATTATTGACTAGTATTCAAAGAAGGTTTAAATGCATATACAGGTGCTGATCATATAATTAGAATATCATCAAAAAGTTGATTTATTTCACTAATTCCATTAAAAAAGTGAAACACACAGACTGATATATTTCAAATGTTTATTTCTAGATGACATGGCACTCCAAACCATCACTGACTGTGGAAACTTTACACTGGACTTCAAGCAACATGGATTGTGTGCCTCTCCTCTCTTCCTCCAGACTCTGGGACCCTGATTTCCAAAGGAAATGCAAAATTTACTTTCATCAGAGAACATAACTTTGGACCACTCCTTTTTGAAGCGAGACGCTTCTGATGCTGTCTGTTGCAAAGAGTGGCATGACACAAGGAATGGGACAGCTTAAACCCATCTCTTGCATATGTCTGTGCGTAGTGGTTCTTGAAGCACTGACTCCAGCTGCAGTCCACTCTGTAAATCACCCCCAAATTTTTGAATGGCTTTTGTTTCACAATCCTCCACAGGGTGCGGTTATCCCTATTGCTTGTACACTTTTTTTTCTACCACATCCTTCCCTTCGCCTCTCTATTAATGTGCTCGGACACAGAGCTCTGTGAACAGCCAACCTCTTTTGCAATGACCTTTTGTGTCTTGCCCTCCTTGTGCAAGGTGTCAGTAGTCATCTTTTGGACAACTTTCAAGTCAGCAGTCTTCCCCATGATTGTGAGCCTACAGAACTAGACTGAGAGACCATTTAAAGGCTTTGCAAGATTTTTTTAGTTAATTAACTGATTAGAGTGTAGCACCAGGTGTCTTCAATATTGAACCTTTTCACAATATTCAAATTTTCTGAGATACTGAATTTGGGATTTTCCTTAGTTGTCAGTTATAATCATCAAAATTTATAGAAATAAACATTTGAAAGATACCAGTCTGTGTGTAATGAATGAATATAATATACAAGTTTAACTTTTTGAATGGAATTAGTGAAATAAATCAACTTTTTGATGATATTCTAATTATATGACCAGCACCTGTACATTAGTTTATGAACAGTAAATCTCTTGCATTAATAAAAATATTTTTTTAAACAAAAAGGTGTTGAAGAATGTAATGTGTAAAAAAGACTTTAGTGTGTGACACTTTGATCAATGAATCATAAGTGAATTTTGTTTGTCAGCGACCTCTGTGGAAAATGTAAATCGATATTCACTCTGAAACCTTGAGCTTGAAAATCACAGTGAAACCCTTCACAATGTGCAAGATTCCCATAATACAATACTTCAAGCATCAATGAAACACACAAATCACATGGTACAATTCAACCCTGAAATTTCTATCCGACAATGCTAGCATGACAAAGAATATCTTGTGATCATCATCTTCTTCCATATGCATTCAAGAACAGTCCAGCTGTAATCAAGGTAAGGTACAGCAAGTTGTGTGTAAAAAAGTAAAAAGGAATAATGCTCTACATGAGGAGCAGAACAGGATTAGCACTGCAATGTTAGCATTTATTTTGCCTTCATGCTTTCGTTTACTATACTGAAGTAGCCTCCAGCACCAAACTTACTGGCAAAACAAAATGCACTGCCTATATCTTAGATTTTACTTTATGTGACAGCATGTCAGGCATGTGCTGAGTCTGCTGACTAAGCAGTTTAAAGCTTGTGTGGAATCAAGGAACATCTTGCTAGCAGCCTTTATGTTTTACTAGCCATGAATACAAAATGACCCTTTGTTGCCGACTGACAAAAACCACAAGCATCAGTCTTTCCACCAAACCTTGAAGCTGTATTTGTGCAACATTATTAACTTTCTGTTAGAGAATTCCAGAGGTAAGTATGCAACAGTAATTTACAATAAAAATGTTAATAATTCAATTAAAAAAAATAGTATTTGATATACAGCGCCATCCATAAATTCAGAAACGCTCAAGTCAAAGTGGCATATTTGGACAAAATCAGCAAAAATTCTTATTTGGTGGTGATTTTGAATTGACAATATATTTGAAAATGTATATATAAAACAAAAGTAATTAAGTAATTTAATTAAATGTAATAATAATTTAACCATATTTTAATTATTATTATGTAATCAAAAAGAATAGCTGTTCTTGATAAATGATAACTTGATTACTTTATTGTATTTGTCATGATAAAAAAAAAATACGCTGGTATTGACCTATTATACAACTTTTGAAGGGCACCAATTTCATGGAGCATCTCCAAAAATGTATGTGTATACTTGCATTCATAAGGAATGATTAAATAATCCACATTTGTTTTGAACTTCATATTTTTTTAATTTGAGCTATAAAGTTTATTCTTATGAAATTACCCACTAAAAGTCTTACTGCAAAATGCATTATGAAACATAAAAATGCAATATGATTTGTGATTCCTATGCCAATAGTTGTCTCTATCCCATATGACAATGCAAAATAGTCTTCTAAAAACTACTACTATGACTACCACTGATTATTTTCTACCATCACACAATCATAATATTTCCCCTGAAGTAGTATAATGCACCATTTCCTGAGGTATTTTTTCTCTTTTAAAACACCTTTAACTCCTTTTCCGAGTAGGATGTATCATCCAAAGGGCACAGGTTATCAGGTACAGAATTTGAGGATAGAGTTTGTTTCAGTAGTCCATCTTCAATGGAGCCATCCTGAGACTTCCTCTTTGAAGGTGATGAGGATGGAGGGGCCGTACAAGACCAGAAATAGGGAAGAACCATAGTAACTAACATACCTAACACCAGGAAACTTCCAGCAGCAATAAAAGATACTGTGTATGACCCAGTACAGTCCTTCAGCCAGCCTGGGAGGGAAAAATGGAGATGGAACAATCATTACATTGCTGAACGTGAACCTAAAGATCTGATTCAATGCCTTTTAAAGGAACAGTTCAACCAAAAATAATTCAGACAATATGATTTTTTCACTGGACAAAGCAATATTATGGATTGCCAGAAGCAACCGTTTGTTTTCTACAAACACACCCTTTTTCATTTACAATCCACTGGATTTGTGTGGATTATTGGAATGTTTTTTTATGAGCTGTTTGCATACCTGCCAACCTTGAAGAAATTTTATGAGTACTACAACCCCCAACCCCCCCCCCCCCCCCCCACATACACACACATGCGCGCGCAGCCCACCGCCAATGTAAGCTCCACCGTTGCACACACATCTGTGAGAAACCTATGAGATACCTAACACTATAATACATTTTACACACATAATATTCTTTCACCAATTAAAATGTATTAGTTAAAATTTATTAGTTACTCCATAACATATAAAAGTAGACCATAAATGTTATACAATTTCTGCAATCACTCCGAACATTTTGTACTGGAGGCATAGCCAATGGAAACTTCTTCCACCTGAAAATCTTGTCAGAAATAAAAGTAAACTGAGGATATTCTTTCTAAATAAATAAATCAAAACATTAAATAAATGTGCAAAACCAGCAGTTATCAATATCAAAATCAGTTTGCTAAAAACAAACAACATTTTTTTGTATAATTTTCCATGCAAAGTGTTTAAACTTTTGCATTGTTTAACTTGTTAAAGGTTGCAGATTTGGCTTTTTTAAGTAGTGCATCAGTGAAAGTCTCTTTGTAACAAATGCTGCTTTTGGAGGCAATCATGACTTTTCTTGTCACCAGAGAACTAAACATCTCTGTGCTCATATTAATAGATTATCATTAATGTTGAAGAGAGCTGAGAATATTTTTTTTTTCAGGTTTTTTCGGGGGAATTAATTGAAAGAACAGCATTGTTTGTTACATTTGTTACAGTTACATTTATATTATTTACATCAAGCTTTTGAATGGTATAGTATTGCATATTGTTATTGAAACTTCATAATGTTTCACTTGATTATACATTTACTCAGGAATTATAGTTTGGAAAAAGTCTAGCTAGTAAAATGTTTATACGTTATATGAAAACTAGTACAAGTATATAAATAAATAATAAGAGACTTACTCATGTTTATGATCTCTGCTGAGTAAAGTGCTTCATTCTTTTTTTCTGAGGAAATCCAAATCTCAAATACTCAACCACATCACATTTTGGGGTGACTTATATCTTATTCCTCTCATCGCGAAGCAAACAGTAAAATAAAAATAAAAACTTTATTTAACATTAGAATCTGAATAGAGCGTCGGCGCGGGGGCGTGGTCGAATTAGAAGATAATGAAGGGAGATGTGAAAAACGGACAAGACATTGCGTTGTTTTCATATGGATTACTTTATCTCTGAATATTTGTTTTCGGCAGCACTTGTTTAGTTTAAAAGTAGACCTGTTAATCTTTCCACAGATATCTCTCTCATGTCTCTTCATTGAGTATTCACTGAGTTACAGTTCATTTTAATGACGTGTTTGTAAATGAATATCAAAGCAGACAAAATAACCTTTTCTTTAAATAAAATGAATGTGATGATCTCATGAGCTCCTACCAGACAGTGGCGCTCCCAGCAGCCCTCCAACACTTTCTATGAGCTGCAGCAGGCCAAGGGCTCCCAGCACTCGACCTATGCCCACAATCTCCGGTAACAGCGCAAAGGCCAGCGGTGTCATCGCTCCTGCACAAAACCCATAGACCACACTAATAACAATAAGTCCTGAGTAAACCACAGCAACAGGAATGAGCATCAGGGAGAGCCCCAGTAACCCAGTCCACACCACCAGCATGTGCGGCATCCGTATTTTACCCAAGTCCGAGAACCAGCCAGAGGCTATGCGACCCACGATATCTGCCACACCGGTTACAGAGATTACAAAGGCTGCGTTGTACTCAGTAAAACCAATGTGACGGCTGTGGGCGACCAGATGAATGTAAGGGATGAAGTAGCCAGCATTGAAGAAGGTGATGGCCGCGGCATAAGTGAGGAAGCCTCTGTGTGAAAGCAGGGAGAGCTCAAAGCACTCGAAGATACGGGACAATAAAGAAGAACATTTGTTGAGCTTGGTCAAGTTTTCAGTCTGAGAAAGGCACAAAAAGAAACAAGCCAATATAGTAAATTTTGCCTCAAACATGTTAAACTGCAGAAAAATCACTATATATACTGTATAAAAAATAAAAAAACATTTTGATGATTATAATATTTATTAATCACTAATTGTTTAATAAATGAATTATTAAAAAGGAAAATATATACACTCCACCATTCAAATGTTTGTGGTCCATTAGATTTTTTTTATGTTTTTAAAAGAAGTCTCTAAAGCTATAAAAAATACAGGCAAATCAGTGACACTTTGAACTGTTATAAATATTAAAAATAACATTTTACTGTTTAAATAAATTTTAAAATATAATTGATTCCTGTAATGCCAAAGTTTAATTTTCAGTTGTGCTGCCCAATATTTTTGTGCAAACTATGATACATTTTATTTTTATTTCTATTGTCTGCTGAATAGAAAGCTTTGTGAATTTTTTTTTTATCTTTTTTTGTTGTTGTTACTTTTTCCATCGGAAAATTCTGCATCCTAGTTATTAATATTATTTATGTGGAAATATTTTTTTCAGAATTCTTCGATGAACTGTACATTCAGAACAGCATTTATTTGAAATAGAAATCTTTTTTAACATTAGAAATGTCATTTCCAGTTACTTATGATCAATTGAATGCTCCCATGCTGAACACAAGTATTATTTTCTATTTAGAAAATCTTACTGACCCAACTTCTAAATGGTACGTATGTATAGAAAATGTCATTAATTTATTCAGTAACATAAAAACACACACCTTCAACACAACCTTTGGTTTCCCTAGAGGACGAATAAGAGCTCCACAAGCAATCATGTTGAAGCTGAGGCCTCCGAGGACCAGCAAAGCTCCACGCCAAGCATAGACCTCTACTAGATACTGAAAAAGTGGAGAGAAGGCGAAAGAGGCAAGACCGACGCCTGTGAAGCCCAGGCCTATGGCTAGAGATCTCCGCTTGGTAAAGTACTGCATTACTGATGCAACTGTAGGAGTAAAGACCAGCGCCCAGCCTAAACCTGACAGACATTAACATAGAAAGTAAAAACACAAATCAGGATTCTGACATTGGTTAGTATTAAAAGACACTCTTTACAAGTGCATCTACCTGAAATGAATCCCATAGTTAGGTAAAGATGTAAAAGAGATGTTGCCTGGGAAGCCAGAATGAATCCCAGGCCTGAAAGGAATCCTCCCATCATGACAACTGGACGAGTTCCATACACATTAGATGCAGCTGTGCCTATTGGACCTGCAGGGAAGCATATAAAATTAACTGAATGCTGAAAGCCAAAGTGTGTGGTTTGACCATATTGTGTTTGTTGATATAGACATGAACAAATGAATGAGTGAACTTACTCATTAGCTGTTGCATGGCCAAGCCAATAGATGTTATCCAGGACACCGCCTGGGCACTCTCACCAAAGTACTGCACAAACTCCACAAAAAAGATGCCCAGACAGCGGATGAGCCCGAACACCAGGGCAGAAGACACGAAAAGAGACCCCACCACCACCCAGCCCCAACCACCATCAGGTGGCGCCACCTGTGGGGACGACTGCTGCTCTTCCTGCGTCTTCTGGGGTTTTTCCATCATTGCACTGAAGAAACAGATTAAAGAAATAGTTCAATCAAAAATGAAATCAGGTCATGCAAGATGTAGATGAGTTTGTTCCTTAATGGGAACAGATTTGGAGAAATTTAGCATTGCATCACTTGTTTACCAATGGATCCTCTGCAGTGAATGGGTGCCGTCAAAATGAGAGTTCAAATAGCTGATTAACGCATCAAAATAATCCACATGACTTCAGTCTATCAATATACATATTGTGAGGTAAAACCTGTAAGTTTGTAAGAAAAAAATCCATCATTAAGGCATTTTTAATCTTTCAACTGGTACTGCCAAAATACCAGTCCATATGCATATTTCTCCCCTGATTCAGACAATACATTTTTTTCACTGGACTCGTAGATTTTTTTGTCAATTTGGACAAGTTATGTATTGATACACTTCTTTAAATCTTTTCTGATGAAGAAACAATTTCATCTACATCTTGGATGGCCAAAGCGCGAGTAAATAAAAATTTTTGGGTACATGTCCATAACCTTCAACCATGTCATAGACAACATTAAAACATCTTCAACCAAACAATGAAAGTAATAAGGTTACCAGTTTAAATTCTAAAACGAAGAAGATGGGTGTCCATTCTTATTTGGCCTGGGTGAAAAATCGATTGAATGATTTAATTCGAATTTTTTGTTACAGGCGATTTAAAAAATAAGTAAATCGAGTTTTTGTGTAATGGCGCATTTTTGCCTCCCCATAGCGTTGGCAGTATGGCAAGCAACAGCAACAACATCATAGCACACACGAAACAGCAAGCGACAACATGGCTACCAGTGAGAGTTGGAAGTTTGTTCCCAAGAAAGGAGTAAAATTGTAAAATCGTAAAAATTGTTTGGAACTGGTATGGGTTTGCTGCGACAGACGTGGAGCAAGAGACCCCACGCTGCCTAAAGCCCATCGCAGTCAAAAGCAGCAGCACCAGCTGAATTTGAAAATGGGGGTTACATTTGTCTTGCTTTTGATTAGGGCTCCTCCGATCACGATCGGCCGATCGTTATGCGCATCTCGTCAGTAAAGCCGGTTTTCTAATCAGATTAACGATAGGCTGACTTTTGATTAAATAAAAGCAAAATTTGCTTTAAGTTGTCTGCTGTTTGTACTTATTGCTTTCCTTAAGTAGGGGGGGAAATTGAAAAAAAAAATCAGAAATCGAATTAAAAAAAATAAAATCTGAGATTTTTTTTGGCCATATCGCCCAGCCCTAATTCTTATCCAGCTTTAATTTCCTCTAGCAAACACACACATACCAGTTTGTTATTTTGAAAAAGTAAAGTCTTTTAATTTAGTCTGTAACAAAATGTTGATCATGAGGTGGACTGCGCAAAAACAAAAGTCTCAAATGAATCACGATGTGGGAAGATAATGTTGCCCAAATTTTCACGCAAAGAAAGAAGGCGTATCTTTTATTCTTGCTGATACCACCGGCGCCATGTTGTGTAGATGCTGTGTGCTTCATTGTGAAAGTGAAACTACTTTGTTTGTCCTTTCAAAAGAGGATACAACTAGAAATCAGTGGTTAAGTTGTATTCACAATAGTGTTCTGTCTGCAGCATATTTTATGGAGGAAGAGGACTGTTTTCTGAACCAGTAGCCTACAATGCGTCTGTGGCACAAAGGCTGTTTCTATAAAGTTGGGCGGTTTCGACTTTGCAAGGACAAACTGGCACTTCTGAATCAAAGCCTGTAAGTATTTTTTTTATATAAAAATTATTTGCACTGATGATTAAAGCACAAGTTTTGAGCAGTGTAGAGTAGTGCTTATGTTTCTCAGATCACAAATGCAGACAAGATTTTATGTTTACACAGCGCGATAAGCAATGCAACATGTAAAAAGACAGTAGAAGTCATTATAATCAGAAATTATGTCCCCACTGGATGCAACAAATGCATTTTTATTGGGTTTTATTAGTTTTGTCTAGTTTTGCTGGGAGATCACAGTATGTTAAGGGGCATAACATTTCCGTCACACATTTGAGGGATTCGCCAATTACAACACACTGGATAGCTGGCCAATCAGAGCATAGCTTGCTTTTTCAGAGCAATGAGCATGGTCAAAATTGTCCAGTTTCAGAAATGCAGGGCAAAGACGACAAAAATACTGTACATTATATGGAAAATAATGTGTTTTCTGAACCTTAAACCGCATAAACACATTGTATAACACTAAATACACAAATGTTCTTTCTAGACATTTAATTATACATTTAATGGTAACCTAAACTAAATTCTAAACTCTGTTTGTAAAGAAAAGTATTCCACAAATCAATACCTGCAGACAGAGAAGAATATCATAAACCAGATAAATTCAGATTAAATGTATATGTAACATGACAAGCCTCCAAAAAACAGTAATGAACTACTTTACATGAACAATGCATAATATATGTTTAACTATTAAAATACAGCTACCTCAAAAGCACATTTTTATTATTACACTACACTAGAATTACACATTACTCTATTTCAGTTTTAAATATCGGTCTACATACTTGATCTCTGGATGTATGACAATTATTACAAGATAATGTTTAAATAAAATAGTCAAACATAAAAATAAATTACGGTATGGCATATAAATATGAATTAAGTAACGTGACAGAATATAACATTAAGCGTGAGTCTTGTTGGAGAGTGACGTGGAAAAAACATCTTTTTCTGTGTCTCGTCATTTTGCATTGTTGATATTTAAGTATACTGTTACATGACAGTGACAAAGACGTGATTTAGTCGACCAGACTGAATGACATATAATACACGACCCTAACGTATTGTAAACTAAAGCAAGCAAAATATAATCCGTTTGAAAATGCATTTGTTTCAGGTAAACATGTCTGGAACAGACCGTTAGTTACCTACCCATAACTCGATCACTCTTTCCTGTCAACTCATTATTAGGTCAAATCAGATAAGCAGCTTCTTTTTTTCAAATGCATTGATAAGCAACACTCACTGTAAAGCACATCGTCGACGGGGACTTTCTGTTTCACCTGCTCGTGACATGAGCGGCTCTTGTGCTATTATTCGCACGTGCGGTTTAGTTTCAGCGAAGCTCCGCCTCTAGAGCGCGCTCACGAGCAAGCCTAAGTTTCCATTCCTTTAGTCACCCATAAACTACTTGTGCAAAGTTAGACAATAATAGAGCAAATTCAGCATGCTGTCAAACATTAAAACTAGTGTGAGTGAAGATTAACGTTCTCTATCAGATAAAATAAAAGCCCCCTAGCGGTAAATTCATGTTACATATATCAGTTATAAACAGCAGCTACAATGCTTACAATATGGTTATTGTATCCTTGCTGGGGGGGCGTGGTTGAGCCTCGTGGCCAGCTAAGATGAACAAAACACCTTAGACTTATTTAAAGTTTTAGTGTGTGTGATTTAATTATTTCTGCAGCCCATGTTTGTAGCCTATATTCTCACTAACACTTCATAGCTACTTCAATCTTCCTGACAACATCTGTGTGTTGCCACATGATTGATTGCCCTCGGGCTCGGGAGCAGATGAAAACAGACATGTCAGAGAGCAGTTTCAGTGTTTGATCATCAAAAAAATAAGAAACAGCGGGTGGTGCTCCTAGGTCATCCTAAGAGGAAAACTTCTAACAGAATTACACATATATGGACAGACAGGTAATGTGTGCATGAGGCCAGTTTTTGTCTATGGCCGGAAACAGGTGCCAGCTGCTCCATTGTTCTTATTCCAGCACTACCCGTAGAGAAGCTGAGACACTTTAGGGTGAGTGAAGGGGTCTAATGGGGTGAGTCGTTGTGAGCTTATCGGAGGAAGGAAGGGCTAAGAGTTGAATTCTTTGTTCTTCTGGGCTCCAAGAATCACACAGGCATTGAATTTAAAGTTGAAACATTTCACTTTACTTCATAAGTGCCTTGATTTCACTTTACTTCATAAGTGCCATGATTGACTACTTTCAAGTTTAACCAGTTGAGGAACTCTCTAACTATTCATGTGATTTTGAAGAAGTAGGATTGCATGAGAACAGCGGACCAGGGTTATGATAGTTAACAAAATCTAAAACCAAAACCATAAAAACACATTTTTGCTATTTAAAATGACATTTGAATAAAACCCCTTAAACTCAATCCATGATACTAAAACTGTAACAGACAAACACAAACACAATTAAGAGAAATTAATTTAACTTTAATTTGTATAAAATAGGTCTTTGTCCAGCAAAAGAGCGCAACATAAAATTGTTGATATCATTATCCTCATCATCATCACTCTTTACATGTATATTAGTTTGGATAGTGTGAGTCCTCAACCTGCTTTGGACTCTCAGCAACTATAATACACCATAAAAACCATGAAACGCTCTCTTCAACATAGATATCTTTAAAAAGATACACTGAGAGGCTAATCCTCCACAAATGTACGTTCTTTCTTCTTAAACACAAATAGGCTCCAGGCCTTTTTAATTAGGATATTGACATACTGAATAGCATGGTAAAAAAGCAATTAAGATATATTTGAGTTTGCTTCTTAAATAAGAAACACAATATAGTACAAACAACAGGAAGGATCATTGAACAAATAATAGCAATACTTTCGGGCAAAACAAACAAACAAAATAAATAAAATGACAGCATATTAACAAAAAAATCATACAAATTTATCTTTTATATGTTCTTTCTCAAACATACTTAAATCCTTCAATACTCTTCCTTTCTTTATCTATCTTCCTTTCATAATCGTTCTCACTTTCTTACAGAATTCCATTTAGCCAAATATTTTTACTTTCATTCAGCTCTTACGCTTCCAGTCTAAACTCCTAATAAACACCTTCACACTCTGCCACAAACCATCTTTAAGTCTTAACAGCAAAAATAATAATAATAATAATTCCATACTGTCTTAAGCCTTATTTGGATGATAATTGTTTATCATATTGTCACAATATTTTAGTATTCCCCCCTGGAAACAATTACCATCTGAATGGGGCTGCACACTTTTTCACAATGATTTTCACCATATTTCCTGCCACAGAAAAAGTGGCCAATATGAAAACAAAATACTTTTTTGTAACAGCAGAAACTACGATTAAATAGCATGAGCAACATAGAGTATGCAGAGCAAAATAAATAATAATATTTTAACAAATAATAAAGATAATAGTCAGCACATCTAGTGCAGGAGTACTGCATTCGTGGAAGACTACATTCATTGATATAATTAACGTCAAGCTGTCCTCGAGTGCAGCACTCCACCTCTTTAAACTTTTTACAATACTTTTTTATAGATCCATCAAATTCAGCCTAAAACTCGCTGTTTTGTCATGCCCCTCAGCAAGCCTGTAGCAGTGTGGGCCCAGGTTGGTATGGGTCAACCAGAACCTTGTAGCGGATCTTAGTGTTGGTGATTGCACCGTGTTTCTGTCTCAGGTGAAGCCTCAACTGGCTCTTATGGCGGAAGTGCAGGTGACATTTCTCACACTGGAAGAAAAGATAAGCACAGAGAGAGTGAGGTTTCAGCATCACTTTGCAGTAGAGAGAGGTGTGGAGTTGTGCGTGTATATATATTAGATATTCAAATATAAGTGTTTAAATATAACTGACGCTGTAAGGCTTCTCTCCAGTGTGGATGCGCAGGTGGCTCTTCAGCGTCTGTAGGTGGCGGAAACGTGTTCCGCAGGTGTTACATGGGTACGGCTTTTCCCCAGTGTGGATCAGAACATGGGCACGCAGGTGAGCTACCTACACATTTCACAAGGACATCATTTTAGTTCAACTCTTTTTATTGATGCTTTTCAAAAATAGAGATAAAAAAGGAAAAAGACAATAGATCAACATTTGTTCTGACATATATGTATGCATATGTGTTTGTGTGTGTGTGCATACATAAATAAAAAAATAGTTTATTAATAAATTATTGTACCAATTATTGCTATATATATATATATATATATATATATATATATATATACAGTGGGGATCGAAAGTTTGGGCACCCCTTGCAGAATCTGTGAAAATATTAGTAATTTTAAAAAAATAAGAGAGATCATGCTAAATGCATGTTATATTTTATTTAGTACTGTCCTGAGTAAGATATTGTGCATAAAAGATATTAACATTTAGTCCACAAGACAAAAAAAAATGCTCCAGAAGGAAACAAGATGCATTAAGATCTGGGGGGTGAAAACTTTTGAACATGATGAAGATGGCCAAATTTGTCTTATTTTGTTGAAATATAATTTTTTTTTCCATTTAGTTCTGCCCTTCGTAAGCAACAGAAGATACTTGTATGTTTCCCGGTACACAAATTAAGTACAATTTACCTTGATCTTCAAATTCCAAAGTTTTCACCCCCCAGCTCTTAATGCATCTTGTTTCCTTCTGGAGCATCAGTGAATGTTTGAACCTTTTTAAATAGTTGTGTTTGAGTCCCTCAAATGTCCTCAGTGTGATAAGATGTATCTCAAAATCATACAGTCACTGCTGGAAAGGGTTCAAATATGCAAAGATACTGGAAAACTGAAGAATCTGCAGGATCTTAAAGATTTTTCTGAAGAACGCTGCTCAGTTTAACTGTTCAGAACAAACAAGGGACTCATGCACAACCATCACAAAACAGAAAGACAGCTGAGGATCATCAGGTAACAGAACACAGTATTAAGAACCAAGGGTTCCCAAACTTTTGAGTGGGGTTATTTTAATAATTTCAGCATTTTTTTTGTCTTGTGGACTAAATGTTAAAATATTTTATGAACAATATCTTACTCAGGACAGTACTAAATAAAAAATAACATGCATTAAGTATGATCTCTCTTATTTTTTTTTTAAATTACTAATATTTTCACAGATTCTGCAAGGGGTGCCCAAACTTTCAATCCCCACTGTATATAAAAGAATGATACATGTGATTCTGTGCAGATGTACCTGGACAAATCGGGCTCCACATGTGTCACAGCGGTAGGGCTTTTCTCCAGAGTGAATACGAGAATGAGTCTTTAAATTTGCGGGCCGGTTGAACTGTGCTCCACACACATTACAGCAGTAAGGCTTGTCGCCTGAGTCAGTCGGGACATAAAAGAGTGAAATGAATGAGAAAGAGGTCAGAACTTGTAATAATAATACAATATTCATTTATTTACAATTATAATATAATTTATATTTTTGAATTTATAATTATAATTTATTTGAAATGTTTTAAATAGCGCCTTTAAAAGAACCTTCTCGAAGTGATTTACACAATGAAACAATAATACACACATATGCATGAAAATACTTTTTTTATATATATATATAAAGTTTTCAAGTAAGATTTGAACATACTAAAAGTGACTGTGCCTCACAGATCACAACTAGATTTGACAATTTAAATTGTAAGTAAGTTCAGCCAACATTATCTGCTGAGTCGGCAGCCTCACCTGAGCAGGAAGGTTTTGTGTTTGTGGCTTGATTTCCAGGGTTACTGAGCTGTGCAGAGAGCTTCTCAAACTTGATTGGGTGTTGGCCAAGTAAATGACTCTGATTGGCAATTTGGGCACAAACATAAGGACTGCAGAGGCCTTTTAGAAATGAAGAGGATGAAATGAAGAGGATCAGATGAGTCTGAGTATTTTTGTAAGCACGTGTGTTCATACTAAAACTAAGAGATGCTCCCTGACCTTTATTCTCACTCATTGGAAGAGTGCTGTCCATAACATGATGGGGACTAAAGTATATGTTTTGCTCTGATGTGTTATATGGAAGAGACCATGTATTCCTTGAGGAAACAGAACAATGGTCAATACATTACACTGAAGATTTGGTTCATTCCTAGATAACAATACATTATTAATCAGTTACGTCAGAAGTTCTTTAATTGATAAAGGGGGAAGAGATTAAACATACCTATTATTCAGACCAGGTTTCTCCCCTGTCCAAATGTTATTTGTTGTTTTAGATGAGGCTTCAATCTTATCACTGACAAAGGGGGTGTGGCTTTGTGCTTGCCGCTCCTCTCCAGGCCCCTCCTCCTTTATAGGTGTGGCACAGAGAGGGTTGAGGACAATATACTTGTACTTCTTCCAGTTACAGGCCTTTGGGTCAGGAGAAGGCTTGGATTCAGATCGCTTCTGTAAGGATGAAATATTGAAAGATTTGTGCTGAAGGATAAAGAAAGACATTTTAGGAAACTTTTAATGCAGTGTTTTTTATTTGATCAAAAACACAGGAAAAACGTTCATTCTATTTATTCCAGTGATGGCAAAGTTGAATTTGCAGCATAATTACTCCAGTCTTTAGTCACATGATACTTCAGAAAGTATTCTAGCAATGATTTGCTGCTCAAGAAACATTTCTTATTATTATCAATGTTTAAAACAAATGTATTACTTCATATTATTGCGGAACAAGTTTTAATTTTTTTTTTTTTTTTTTTTTTTTTTGCAGGATTCTTTGGAGAATAGTAAGTTTAAAAAAAAACATAATTTATTTTAAAATATATAGTAATAAATGTTTTTATTATCAATTTAGATCAATTAGCATGCTTTCTGATTACAAATATTAATTTCTATCCAAAATAAATAAATAAATAAACATGCACACCTTTAGCTGGGGCGACAGACTGCAGCCGCTGGACTCAGCAGGTGAGTTGGGCTGCCCGCTGGAATGAGAAGGACTGTCTGGAGATGGTGTGGATGGGGTTGCAGGTGAAGATTCCTCTAATTTTAGGGTCTGAGTCTTAGGGATAGCAATCAGGCAAGTTTCTAGATCTGGTGAGGCAAAGCTCTCACTTGGAACCCTGTAAATACAGTCAGTGCATATCACAATTAAATTGATAGCAATTTTTTGAGATGGGATACAGTTTAAGTGTTAAATGCAATTCAAATACTTATTATTAGACAATCCTTGTATAACCCTTTTACCTGGCTCGGTCTGGGGTGGGATCTTCTGCCTCAGCAGTAGGCCTGGAGGGGGAGGAGAAGATGGTGGGATGAGCAAGTGGTGACCTTCCACCAAGGGGCGCTCTAGAGGCTGGCTCCATCATAGAAGGACTGACAGAGATCCTTTCACTGAAGGAGAAAAGAACAAACTTTCCGTTTATATATTCCAGAAAATTGCTTAATTTAATTAAAAAGTGGATGGCCACAAAACTGCAAAATTAGAAACAAGCAACCCATACATCATGGATTTGATTCCCAGGGAATGCATTAACTGATTAATGTAAATGTATCACAATGCATTCACAATGACGGCAATAAAATCACTGGTGATTTTTAAGTTTCTTTGGCTACTTGATTGTGGAATCCAATCTGGTATTAGGAAATGAATCTCTGTCTGAACTCCTACACTCAGTTAAAAAGGTGAAAAACTGTCACTGGTCCAGTACACTTTAAAAAGGTACTAATATATACCATTTAGGGGTAAGTAGGACACAAAAATGCACCTTTCAGCTCGTGTACCTTAGGGTACAGACCCAGTGACATCTTTATACCTTCTTTCTAAGAAATCATTGGAAGAGTACACAGCTCACAGTGCATGTTCTTTCTAGTAGTTTTTGTGTCACACTGCTGCTTAAAGTTTGAGCTCTGATCAAAATTTTAGCATCATTGTCTCATTACGATTGCAGTGTTCTGCTACCTCCTCTGCTTCGGTCTTCATTCCTATTCTCACCTGTGAATAAATGCTCTGCAGGTGTCAGCGACATGCTCCATCTGCAGATAGCTGGCAGCGGCGAGCACGCCAGATACTGTCTGTGGCGTGAGAGGGAGGCAGGAGGTGTACATGAAGTCCAGCAGCAGGGACACACTGCCTGCGTCCAGCCCCACCGGCAGGGTGAGAGAAAACCCCCGCTCACCGCCAGCATCAGCCGCTCGACGAGAGAAGAGAGTGTAGAAGAATCCACTGTGAAAACGCACATATGCATTTTTAGATGCAAGCAAAGGTAACCAAAGCTGGATTCAAAAAATGTATTAAAATTTTGATTGTAGAAACAGTGGAATATCTTAATAAGAGAAACAAAGATTCAACCAAAAGCAAACTCTAAAACCAAAAAAGCGTGTCTACTGTGATACAATATATTTGTAAAGATCTCATAAAAGATCTCATGCAGGAGTGAGCTAATGTCTTCAAACAAAGACAAATCTTGGCACAAACGGGAAAGAAGGCCGAGGGGGCAGGAGAGAAGAAGTGAGGGAGGGTTAGAGAAACTGAATGGCTGCACTCCCTGTAGACCAACCTGCATGCGATGAGCACGGCGCAGTGGGCGCGCAGCCTGGCGGTGCCCACAAGCAGCGTGGCATCTGTAAGGATATCCCGATGCCGCAGTTCATTTAAGTTTAGCAACACGTCGTTGGAGTGACGGGTAAATTCCTTAATGTAGCCTTTCACCTCCATCACATCAGCAACAGCAGCGTGCTCGGAGTAGCGGTATCCCTCTTCCATTTGCATTGATTTTTCTGTTTGATAAAGGATGTAAAAATAATTTGAACTAATAATATTAATTTAAAAAAAAATAATAATAATGCTGTTCTGGTAAAAAGAATAATAATAATATTATTATAAAAATAAAATATTATAGTTTAACATGCATATTTATAAAATGTAATAAAAAGAAAAAAGACTTTTAAAGCCAATTGATACTTATTGATATTTATAAATAAAATTATGATAACATCTGTATATTTATATATATTTTATGTTAAAAACATAAACCAACATTTTAATTACGGTTAATTAAATAACAAGTCCAGTCAAATATGAATTATGGTCATGTGAAGCTTTATCAGAAAATATGTTCAGTAAACATAAGCACAATTTTACCTGACAAAGATGACAAAATTAGATTCAAAAGTGTCTACTTGGGAGACCAGCTCCCTACTCGTACCTGCCATCAAAAACAGAAAAATGCATCAAGTTTTAAATAGAATGTTAGTTTTAAAACAATGTCATCGATACAACAACATCTGCAGGTGTCAGAAGCATTCTGCAAAACTGTGATGCACTGACTATTGCATTAGTCTAGTAGCAACTCATCTAATTGAGACAATTTTTTAAAATAAAATTACTCCATTTCACACCAACAGCAAATGCATCATAATTATTAAAAGTCAAAAAATAACTGCTGAATTTGAAAACAGTGGAAAAATGACCAAGTTGTCATTCCCTTATCACATTTTGTTCACAAAGAGCCTCCACCCATGAAAATGACGAAACCTCATTTATAACACCTCTTTAACTGAGTAAGGATCCATGTGGTTTGAACATAACAATTAAAAAGCATCACATTTCTGAGGAACTAAATGGAGCTGGGAATTCATATGCTAAAAGTAAAACTTTTTCTTCAAGATAACATCTATACAATCTAAATATGCATTAAAAAGTTTTCATGTAAAACTCACCCCGACCAGCAGGGACGAGAACACACGCCACCCTGTTCTTACAGCCCCTCTCTTCTGGTCCCAGTTTCAAACAAGTCACACACACACACACACACGGCCTAACCTCTCCCTCACTCAGACGTGTCTCTGAAGAACTGACCAGTCTGACCTAAGAGAGAGCATCCTTTATAACGCTGGGCAGGAAGTCTCATTCAGTCAGGGTGTTTATTTCCTGTGTTAAGCTGCCTTTTCACACTGCTCCTGGGTCAGTTTTCTGGCGTTTCTTATAATGACTGAGGTCCGGATCTAGATGGTCTCTGATCAGGGGAAAAAACACCAAGCTTGAATCCCCCTCTGCTGCCCACGTGCTGGAAGCTCAGCGGGAAAAGTCTCCAGGCCCCTGTGTGTCAGTATTTATATTTGTGTATTAGACCTCTTTTGTGTTTACTGATGACAGGAAAGTGGGTGCTTTTTGATGCATGTTGCATGTTTTGCATGTTTGTATGGAACTTAAGAATTCAGGGAATGAAGGTTTGTGTGTTAGAGTGTGTAGGGTGTGTTGGCCTGCGTGGGCTTATGAGTTATTGTTAATGGGTCAGATGTCCTGTCAACACTGTCCAGGAGTTCAGCTAACCAAAGCAAACGTGCATGAGTCTCTATCCAGGAGAACGGAAACTGTCTCAGAGGAAGTTTGTGCAAATACATCAACTTAGTCATATAAGAATTCCTCTGACAAGCTTGTCTTTTGAGGATTGAGACCAACGGAAAAGCAAATAAATATAAGATCAGATAGAACTGTGCAAGCTAATGCTGCAAAATAAATTGAACCTAAAACCTCAGTCTCAGCTCAGATTTCTAATCTGTATAAATGTAAAATGTCTGCACAATATATATTGCAAAATATAAAACAATTATGTGATAGCAAAGCTGAATTTTCAGCTTCAAGCATTCAGTAACTCCAGTTTTCGGTGTCACATGACCCTTCAGAAATTATTTCTAATATGCTGATTTGTTGCTCAAATAACAGTCAAAAACAGTTAGTGCTTTTTTTGTTGTTCAACATTCAACTTAACCAAATAAAGAAAATAATATATATTTATCTTAAGAATAAACTTATAAGAATAAATAATAACCATTCTAAACACGAAAAGAGCCATATTTAAGAAAACAGTAATCACAGGGGTAATGACAAAATATTATAATAAGTAATATTTCATATATTTATATATCAACTAAATCAAACAAAATCCCAGCTTTTTATTCCTAATTTTCAACAGCTTTTAATAAATTTTATCCACTTATCTACATTTGAGGATAAAATGCTTAGCCAAAATCCTTTATGTATGACTCCAATATTTAATATTTACATTGAGACGTCATTCATGTATAGCACAAACATTGCAGGATAGGTATTGCACCAGAGTCTTGTCAAATTAGGCCTCACCTGCCTCTCTCAAGGGTTGCCGGAAACCTCTGTCTGGCTTCCTGTGACAGGAGAGTGTTTGTATGTGTGTGCTTCTGGAAGCTTGTTATGGGCAATGAGCGGAAGGAAATAGGAGAGTTTTAAAAAAAAGTGATATGGGTGATATCCCTCTCTCACGATTGAAAAACTACTGAGTGACACCTAGAGAAATGCAGCCTGCAGATGTGCAGGAACTATAGAACACCCCCTCCACTCCACTGCCTGCCCCCCTTAAGGCTTCCTGTGAGACACACACAATTATACACACACACAGAGTCAGAGACAGGGATGAAACGCCCGTGCAGGACATCCGACAATAAAGCAGGCAGGAGAATGAGACAGGGGATATGGGGGCCGGTGCAGGTCTCCAATAGCTTAAAAACAAGTGGAAAGTTCTTCACTCATGGTTCATGGAAAGTTTGGAGGGAAAACTTACCAGTGGGCATAAAGACAAAGATAATTAAGTCTGTATGAAATTTTTAGCTTCAGGTTTCTTCAATTAATTCACTCTTCTATCATGCACCAGGGGATGACTGCTTTGACATTGCATTTACTTTTTTTTTTTTTTGTCAGTTTTAGACTAAATATATTTTATTTTATTGCCATCATCTTATATTTAATTGTGCATGGTCATTTCCACTGTTTTCACGTGTAGATTGTACACTTCAATAAAATCGTATTAATGTAATAACAGTGAAGACTGGATTAATAGATGTTGAAAAAGATTACATGTTAAAATGTTTTTTAAAAAAATACAAAGTTATTTAAATCGTAATCATAATCATATTCCACAGATTTAGATTTGGTCAAATAACCTTGGTGAGCAGAAGAGCCATTTCAAAGCTTAAAAAGAATAGAAATATAAAAATAATATTACCAACAACTATATTGTTCAGGATTCTTAAATTAATTTTAGTTCACTCTTTCATTACCCACCAGGCTGCAATATTAGAGAGAGTTTATTACTGTCAGTTAATTTGATATTGCTGCAATATTGCATTTCCATGGTCGCCTTTGGCATCATTGTACATTCAGAAACACTAATCATTTTAATAACACTTTTAAATATAATATTTAACATATCTTACTTAAAATTAGGACTAAATAAGTTAAAAATTAATAATTAATACCAAATACATGCAAATGATTAGAAATTTCCCAAAATTCAGTCAGTTTCTTGTATTAAAGTGAAATTGATCATAATTCTTTTTTACATCACATAATAATGTCAACCATCACAAAAAAGCATATAGGTGTTGAGCATTGAGAAGTTATTATGCAATTACTGAATTCATTCTTCTTTTTTTCTGTTGAAACCTGCACCGTGTTTGTTGATATGAGTCGGAAGTATCTTTTAGACGGGGGTGTTGAGTGCGTGTGTGTCCTTGTGCTCCTATTTGTTTTGATGCTGACTGCATCAATTGTGTCTTTGGTGAGAGGGAAAAAGAGAGAGAGAAAAAAACAACAGGAGAAAAACAGAGAGGGAGATGTGGGTCTAGGCGACTTCCAGGCATTGTGTGAGCTACGGAAGAGAGGGGGCGGCCGAGGAAAAGTGAGACCATTACTAAACGAGCTCGGCCAATTAGCGGAAACCATACAGACTGGCAGCAGCACAGATCCTCAGAGCTGCGTGCCTCAGCTAGTGTCCGGCAGCACGGCCGGAGTGGGCTGGGACCGCTGCATTGTGATTCTCAGAGCTGCTGGGAGTCTCTAATGAGTTTTTATGTAGCTGCAGCCTAGTTGAGTCACTGGTTTTTCTTTCTAAAAATCATGAATCATGGAATGAAAAGGTGGAATAATGTTGTTATGACTAAGATGCACTGAAGATGAAAATGTTTAAGTAGTTTGCTCAAAAATTAACTACCTTTTAGTAGTTAAAAAAGATGATCATTTGAAAAAAGTCTTTCTGTTTTGCTTAAAAACTGATAGTCAATGGGGTCCATAGTATATGATGTACATATTAACTTTCCTTAAAATGTGCAGAAAGAATGATTGCACTTTTAATAAACTGCCTCTTCCTGTTGAAGCGGAGAGATTTGGACATATAAGGACATGCTTTGAGCTCATCCGGTGTGGAGTATGCATGAAGGGGGTTGTTTGTCCTTTTGAGGAAGGTGGTAGGAGGTAAAGGCATGGACAAAAATGGACAATGAAGAAAGTTTGGATGTACTGAAAGAGATCACAGGTTAAGATCAAGTCATATGCAAAAATAAAATTCATGCACACTACCATTCAAAAGTATGAAATCAGTACGATTTTTAAATGTTTTTGAAATAAGTAAAAAAAAAATATTTCAGTGAAGCAAAGCTGAATTTTCATTATCATTACTGCATTCCTTAGTGTCACATGATCCTTCAGAAATCATACTAATATGCTGATTTGTTGAATGTTAAAAATAGCTGTGCTGCTTTTGTGGAAATATTATAAATAAACCATGTATGAGCCAGAAATTATTAACATTCCGAAGCCTAGAAATCTTGATGTAAGTGCTACCCATTTAGAGAATAATGTTTCTCTTAAAATGCTGTGCCAGGATCATTAGACGAGAAGCCAAGTAATCAAGATGTTTGCTGAATTGTCTGCAGCTAAAAATGTGTAAGATATTTTGGATCATGAGTTAACCTCTCTCATAACCACCACACGGCTATTCATAGTCTAATGCAACATTAACAATTATCAGCAAAAAAATCTAAGAACAGTTTCCATAATCAACAATACTCTATTCATATTCCTGTCATTAAGTATTTTTTAAGAAAATTATGCCAAAAGCAAACTCTTGTACTGATATTATAGCTTTTTTTGGTAGAGAATTTGATTAAAATCTTTGGAAATGAATCAGAAATAGTACTTTTTAGTTGTTTATCGTCACCCAGGTCAACTTGGTAACTTTTTGGAGGAGTTGGATGTGTTATTCTCAAACTTCCCTGAGGACTTTACTCCTCTGGTACTACTCGGTGACTTCAACATCCAGCTAGAAAAACCACAGGCTACTTCATCACTCTGCATTCTTCATTTGACCTCAAGCGAATGTCTACTATGGCTAGTCACAAATCAGGTAACCATTTGGACCATCTACACATACTGCTCCACAGACAACACATTAGTAACTCCATTTTACACCTCAAACTACTTCCTCATCACTTTTAACCTCAATCTGACTTCTGACACAACACTCTCCTCTACAGGTCACCTTTTGACACAGTTAACCAGCAGATCCTCCTGTGCACCCACATTAAGATGGGCATCTCAGGAACCGGACTTCAGTGGTTCAAGTCTTACCACTCAGGTAGGTCCTTCAGTGTGTCTTTCTTGGAGTCACAACTTCTGACTACTGGGGTTCCTCAGG
The DNA here is from genome assembly GCF_003368295.1 of Carassius auratus. NCBI lineage: Eukaryota > Metazoa > Chordata > Actinopteri > Cypriniformes > Cyprinidae > Carassius > Carassius auratus. The sequence goes on from NC_039274.1 coordinate 33,356,543, forward strand.
GCTCAATGCTTAGACCACTTCTCTTCTCCATCTACATGTCATCGTTAGAATCTGTCATTCAGAAACATGGGTTTTCCTATCACTGCTATGCTGATGAGCCTCAATTCTACTTCTCATTCCAACCTTAGCTGTTTGCATTGCATCTTTTGTGACAGACATTTCTGACTGGATAAAGAACCATCATCTTCAATTCAACCTTGCTAAGACAGAACTGCTCATGGTCTCTGCAGCCAACTCAGCACTTCATCACAACTTCTCTATACAGCTAGGTTTGTCAACCATAACTCCTTCCAGGACATTCAGGAACCTTGGAGTTGTGTTTGATGATCAGTTAAGCTTCAAAGACTGTATTGCTACAACAGTCCAGTCCTGCAGATTTGCATTATACAACAGTAGTAAGATTACACTTCCTATCAGAGCAGGCCACACAACTCTGTCCAATTTGTTATTCTCTCCAGACTGAACTATCGTAATGCTCTTTTGCATGGCAGGCCTTCCGCCATGTACTATCAAGCCTCTGGAACTGATCCAGAATGCAGCGAGAGTGGTCTTCAATGAGCTGAAGTGAACCCACATTACACCTCACTTCATCAGTTTGCACTGGTTGCCAATAGCCGCTAGCATCATTTTCAAGGTACTGATGTTTGCCTAAGACAACTACTGGCTCTTTTTCATCAGCAGCTGACCAATTAAAACTAGCACTTATCTATTCTGTTCTATTCTATTCTTCTAATTGTTTTTTGTTTTTTTGTAAACTTGCTATGAGTACTGTGCTGGACTAACTGAAACTGGTCACATCACTTCTATACTGTTGCTCTCTTGTTTGTCTGATTGCTACTGTTCTCATTTGTAATTCGCTTTGGATAAAAGCATCTGCTAAATGATTAAATGTAAATTTAATGGAAGTCTCAAACACATTTCCTTTTAGTCCGAAGTACACTGGTCATATCAGATCTACTTGTAGACAGACTGCTCACATGAAGACCATTCATTCATACTTTTTCTGTAAATACCAGACCTCTCTTAATGAAATATTCTAAGAGCAGCAATGAGAATGACCAACCTGTTGAACACTTGGCAGCAGAAAACTTTAAGGAGAAAGTGGAGAAGAGAAACTGATACTGGTTCCTGTCAGCCATTTCCTCTCAAGAGCCCTTGACTTTAGTCTGATGGTCACTTAGAGTTTCAGAGAGCCAGACACTGGAGGGTGTCACATTGTGGTCTGTAGGTGAGGGGGCAGATATTATCTAGGCAGGTCATTTAAGTGGAGCACACTGTGTTAGTGTATCATTAAAAATGAAATTGTAATAATTGGTTATTGAAAAAACCAAACCTGGCAAGTAAATCTCAAGGTCTCACACAGGAGGTCTGAGATTCTGTTAATTTGTTAAAATTGGATACCAAAATTTATTTTGTAACATTTCTACAAAGAATTAAAATAATGGACATGCACGTCGTTATTCATACACATTACAGTTTTGTTTAATTATTCAGTTGCTTTTGCATTGACTTGTTTAATCAACTCCAAGAGTTAAATGATAGATTCATCTATCAAAGTGCAACTGAAGACAGCTCAACATTCCATTTCAATTTGAGAACAAGTGATATGCCCGGGATTAAGCTGCCCTAGGCAATAAATAAATCCCTCTTTCTCTCTTCCTTTACAAGGACTGACACCATATGTCATTCCAATATGGGACACACACAGAGGGTATCCCAAAATATGCTTCACAACACCCTGACATCTATGGCAAGCTAATTTAACATTTATTCCTTTAAACTAACTAGTATATTTTTTGTTGTTGTTGTTACTAACATTAATCTCTAAATTAATTGCAAGTAATCCAATAGTAACTTTTTTAAGTATCTTTTTCATTTTCACTAGTACTATCGTGTTTTTTAACTGACACTATAGTTATTCCAAATGTGATGTATTAAATTAATCACAAATATTTATTCATTACTTACTAGTATTTAATCATTTGCTATAAGTCTCTATTTCAAAAGGGACAAGTAACTATTCCAGACTAATTGATTTTTGTCAGCTAAGTCATTCAGATGTCAACTATTCACTTTAAACTATTATTTATTTAGGTTCTTGCTGGTGCCTATTCCAGTTTTTCATAACATTTTATTATAGGTACTAGTAGGCTACTTATTTATGAGACACTATTGTGTGTGTTTATAAACTTATATATATATATATATATATATATATATATATATATATATATATATATATATATATATAAGTAAAATATTGCAACATGACAATACGAACAACAATAAAATAAAAAATGGACTTTAACTGTCAGTATTTCTTAATAGAGAGTGTCTGGGTTTTGTGATCCTGGTTCACGTGCCTTTATCCATGCAGGGCTTTTCAGAAAGTCAGTGTGCATGATGATAATATGAGATTAATACACCATTTTTTTTTCTCAAAACTCACTATAATGTGACGTAATGTAGTTATTGTATATAATAAACTGACGAATTAATGTTTTATGAGCTGGAACGCAGAAGTTTATAGTGCGTTGAGTTTATACTGTTAAGGCCCGTAAACACCAAGCACGATAACTATAAAGATAACGATGAAGATATAGTTCTAAAAATTATTCTCAATATTAAAGAATAGTGGAGTCCACACCACACCCCCTCAGTTTGTTCACAAATCGCACACTGATTGTATCTATCTGTAGTCTTAAAATACTCTATTATGTCTTCTTAACAGCAATAGAAAAATATTGTAAGGAAATTGATCGTAGTTAGTGGAAAGGTAATTGTAAAAACCGCTTGCCATGTGACGTCACTCGTTTGGACTGCTCCACACAGGCCTCTGTCAGACGCTGCTGGATCCTCCAGGAAAAGTAGGTTGCTAAAATGACACCAACAGAGAACTAAAAAGTAGTTCACAAGTGTATTAGGTCAGCCACAAACCTAAAGCGAACACAACTTGCTGGTACTGTTTACTCACAGCGTGTGAGAGTGTTGCTTTTTAGAAGAACAAATCTCGTTTAAATCAGCCGAGGCGACTTGCAGTATTCGCAATATCTAACAAACAAATAAACAGTGTAAACTGTATTTACTGTTGCTCACCGATAAAGTGAATGATCGGTTATATTTTATTTAATGCATAGATAGTTTATTTATAATGCTTAACAGTTTCATTAATATATACTACTTAGAGGTGCACGGGGCATCTGGGACTACATGAACTGAACTTTACAAATGAAACCCCATAGAAATATCAGCTATGGACGCAGAGGCAGATGCTCGGTTGACTCGTAGTCTGTGGGGTTTTCAAAAGGTACGGGAAATTGTTAACGTCCTATTGCTTGAATAACCCAACACAGGACACAAGTTACATTAAATGAGTTAACGTTATAGCAAACGTTCATGCGCGGTAGAGTCGCGCTTTTATCAGTCGATGTAACTTTGCGATGTAACACGGGCTAATGCAGACGAAATCTGTAGTAACACTATATATCACAGATGAACGGGGTTTAAACGATGAAAAACATTGTCATACATACGGGTGATTCATCGGCCTAACAATCCCCGGCTTTGATTACCAGTTTTCACGGATTGCAGGGAAATCCAAGTCGGTGATTTTGGACATTTCTCTGGTTGCAAACTTGCACATTTGTTTGGATCTTGTTCACTGCAGTGATTAGAGATCAGAGCAAAAGTCACAGGTGAAAAATTCATCTTAAGATTTTATTTGTTTCATTACATGATAGCTGGTTATTATCTGGTTCAAGCTGGAAGACCAGTAACAAACAAACCAGTAATTAACATTAGTTGGTTATATTAAGGTAGTAAAAGTTTTTTGTTGTGCTTGATAACTAATCAACCAGCTAATTACCAGTTAGAAACCAGCTACCATCTTAAACTGGACTATCCTGCACAGTTTTAAAGGATGTGTTTGTATTTTAATACTAAAGATTGGGTCCTTTTTCTTATTGTGTTTACAGCATTTGTTAGAATCTTATATTGTTGTGAAGTTTATTTCCTTTGTTTTCATAAGCTTATAATAACAAACACTCCTTAGCACTTGGATACACAGGACATTGTCCAGCGGACACCAGATGGCACAAATGAAAAATTGATCATTACACAACATTTCCTATATTATTTTCATGGACAGACTCCGTAGATAAAGGATTGTGGATTACAGTAAGTGTTGGGGACAATGGCTATTGTTCCAATGGGATACTTCCAATGGGAACGAATACATTGCGAAGGCTGTGCACCTGTGGGAATCGAATGCATGAGTGAGAGAGAAATGCAGTTCAACTAAGGAACCCTGGAATTCCCCTTTTGGCTGAGAATGGTTGCCTTTTCCTGCTTTTTAACTTAGCGCCCATTGTTTTCATGGAAATCATGTGTTGCCACTGGAAACCCAACATCAACCTGTTATGTGTAGTTACAGTCATTTATTTTTGCAAGCTTGGACAGCACTGCTTTAAGGCCTTAACCTATAGGTTTGCAGTAGTTTCTTTTCAAAATGCACAAATAAGACACTTTGAAATTTAAGAAGTTCTACAATAGTGACATCATTTACATTCTGTGCTGTCCTTGTAGAAGACTGGTATGTCTGGCCCCAACTGGATGCCTCCAAGAACGCTGGGTAGCCCAGATAGAGCCACAACACCAATGTCACACTCTGGCCACGCTGGCCCCGCTCTCTACAGACCTCCCAAGAAAGGTCTACCCGACCAGAGGCCCAAATATAACATGTATGACCAAAATGGTGGAACAGGAGGAAATAGCATGCCTGTAAGATATATGGCTACTGGACCTTCAGGTAAGAGCCCTATAACAGTAACATTTTAAGTTTTTTTAGTGCATGTTTGTCCATCACATTTTCGGCTCTGAGAAAATTATTGTATTCTGTTGATACCCTTAAAAAGGATTTTAATCAAGTTAATCCATGTAGTTTAGAATTTAAATATCTTAAATAGACTTCTCTGTATCATATTTGCTGAATGAAATCCAATACTTGTTTCATGCCAGTTTTGAGTTGCTGATTCCAAAAAAAAGTGCCCGTTTTGCTCTAGCATGCATCTCACACTTTCTCGAAAAATATGTTCAGCTTTCAGCAACTGTTGGTGAATAAGGTTGTGCTTTCAACAGCTATGGGTGAATAAGGCTTGCATTTACCCTTAATTACCGGAAAACTGCCACAAAGACATGATTCCTAATTTTCCCTGAGGCATGTTAAAATGGTTTGTTCATTAACACATGTATGATGATTCTGAAGTCAACATTTTATGCCTAATCCTGATTCTGAGGTTAGAATTATTGCCAGTGATGGAAGTCCAAATATGACCCAGATGTTTTCTCTGACATCTATGGGTTGCTGCATCCAAACATTAACAGGAAATTACCGGTACAGATTAAAAAAAAAAAAGTTATTTAATATATTTAAGTTATTTAATGTTGAATAGATCATTCAAATGTATTTCTTTGCATTTTTAAAGTTAAATAATACATTTTTAATACTTGTCATTAAAGGGGACATCAGGTGCCCATTTTCCACAAGTTGGTATGATTCTGTAGGGTCCTTGTGAAATCTGTAACATACTTTGGTTAAAATTCCTCAATGGTTGTTTAAAATGACACCCTTTTTACCTTGTCAAAAACAGCTCTGTTCACAGATACCCATTTTGGTGCATGTCTCTTAAAATGATAAAGAGCTACTGCTCACCACATCCCTTTCTTCCATGGGGCTTGTCAACACAAGACTCATGAAAATATCCATATATGGCTTGGAGGTGGTCTTAATTATATAGCTAACTATCTAGGTAGAAACCTTCTGCAAATTGAAACGCTGGATGACAGTTCAGACTCAAACAGTCCATGACAAACTGGTTGTGTGTTTTTAGCATTTATTTGAAGACAGACATGCCAGAAACCATTCAAATGCGCAAAAAAAAAAAAAAAGTATTTACATGTGAGAGGTTCTTGTTTAAAATGGTTTAGAAGGGTCAACCTTACAAACACAGTTATATATGAAACAGACACATTTTTGAAGCTTGTAATATTATGTTTTTTGTTTAATTTGTATCTTAAGACACACTTTGAATACTATTTGACAGTTTGTGTTTCGTATACTGAACTCATGTTTGTGTGCTCAGGTGTAACCATGCAACACCAGCATCAAGATGATCGCTCAGGGTCTACTACCTACCACCCCTTGTCTACACAATCAGGAGACCGATACTATGCTCTAGGCCAGGGACCTAAAGAAGAACGCCACACATGGAACCCCCACATGGCCAGCCATGAACTTCATGTAAGTGATGCCTGCATCTTCATTTATAATTATTATTTCTCAGCAGGACTTGTTGTGGTGTTCTAAATATCATTGGAAGACAAGTCAGTTGATCAGTTATTCCTTAAACACCCCTAAAAATTGAAAAGGGAAAGTCCCCAGACAATGGAAGTAAATGAGAAGCATACGTTGTTACAGGTTTGGAACAGTGTGAGGATGAATAACTGATGAAAGAATTTAAAGTTTAGTCTGAATTATTTCTTTAAATCTGTTAAAACGTTCCCCTCACATTTAGGCATTGTGTTCCTTGAATGTATAAAATGTGAGTTTTGTTTGTGGCTGTTGTTTGCTTAGAATCTGGGATCAGAGAAGCACATCTCTAATATTGATGCAGAGATAGACTCTCTTACATGCATGCTGGCTGACCTGGACAGTCACCCTCAGAACTCAAGCACACAGGTACAACACACCTATACTGCAACACTTTTGGGTATGCTAAGTGAGTGAATATGTTTAAGGCTGAAATACACTACACAACTTTTAAAATCTGAACAGTTTTTTAGTAAACCCTCACTGCAGAACACAAGATCCAGGGGGCATGGTTGGATCCACATCTAAGGGGTGGAGATTGGTAGGTTTAGGGGTGGAGATGGGTGGGTTTAGGGATCAGGGGGTGGAGAGAGGTAGGTTTAGGTATATTTAAGGTGGGAGGAGTTGGATCTGGACCCAACCACACCCCTTGAATCTTGTGTTCTGCAGTGGGGACCATATCCACATTTTGAAGGCTGTGTTGGAAGCATCTTCTATAGTTGACTGCCTCAGTCTAATAAATAATTAGACAGAACTGTTTATCAACTGTGCATGAAAAAAGTATCATAATGTTTGCTTTTTGCTTGATATCACAGTTGAAGTCTGTTAACTCCAGACTCAGTCTACCCAAAATCTGCAGACTGTCTCAATCACTAGCATCAACTCAACCTGACTGCAAATCATTGTAAAAAGTTGTGTAGTGCATTCTAGCCTTTAGGAAATGTTTAGGATTGTGTTATTGTTGCACTGATTATAATTGTTCTGATTCTGTTTTTGGTTGTTTTTACGAAACTTTGTTTTCAATTTTAAAAGAAAGTTTACATTTTTGTATGAAAGAATAAATAAATAATAATTTCAAATTTTTTCAACAGTTGTATGACAATGTGCCTTACAGCAAGCACCTCCCTAGTGACCGCTATAACCCTCCCAACCAGATGGGGGCTCCACCACCAAGCAGACAATCAATGGGCTACCCCCCTCCACTCCAAAACCAGTACCACCCCGCCCCACCTTACACCTCTACACCTCAGCCAGACTATGTTTACTCCTCTGTTGCCTCTTCCGTCCACAAACCTTATCCACAACCAGTGCCTGCCTCCTATACCACTGCCTCCACCCCAACCGGTCCACGTTTCACAGTACAGGTGAAAACGGCTCAACCCGTCACCTATTCTCAGAGCGGACGGCAGGCAGAGCAAGCTTACACCCCTCCACCACCCAGCCAGCATGCGTCTTACCCCCCTCAGCAAGAACGGCCACATTATGAGACGCAGGGACAGCGCTGGTACCCAGCACCACCACCTCCTGCACAAGAACCTCATGGAGATCCAGCTGCCTATAAGGGGGGGTCAGGAAATATGTCCGGAGGGCGAGCCGGCCAGGGACCACCAGTGAAGAAGAGTCAAGACCAAGTGTCAGCGTATCAGTCTAACAAGGTAAGACTTATTTGTCGTTGAGGTCGAAGCTGGTTTGTCAAGTTGTGGTAGAGATGGAAATTTTCTGTCATGAATATTAACACACAATTTCTATTGAGTGTCATTTACAAAGAAGAAAAAGTTTTCTGGTATTTTTTTTTCAGGTCTGTAACTATCTGTAAGTGAAGTGTTTAATATAAGTTTTTTTTTTTAGCAGTGGGGTTACCCAAGCCTGCTTGAATGCAGTGCGGAAGGTGCCTGTGAGGAAAGATGTGTTGATAATGTGTGTGAGTGCTGCTAAAAGTGTAGGAGAGATTGCTTGGAGGAGGTGTGAGGGTATTGGGTCCATTTTGTAGGATGGCAATTAGCTAAACTTTTGAGAGTGCTTAAGTAGGATATAAGAATTTAATAAAAATAAAATTTAATTAAATTTTAAAATTTTAATTTAATGCATTTAGCAGACGCTTTTATCCAAAGTGATTGACAGTGCATTCAGGCTATCAGTTTTTACCTGTCATGTGTTCCCGGGAAAAAACGAACCCCCCAACGCTTGATGGCGCAATGCTCTACCAATTGAGCTACAGGAACACTAATATAGCATTTATGGCAAATTCAAATATACTGTAATGTAATTTCTGTTGAAATTTGTATTTAAATTTGTTTGTAATTAGACATTTGAAATAGTACTTTTAAATGTTCTATTGAATAACACACTACAATTACAAGTACTTAACATGTGCTTTAGTATGCTAGTCAACACATCAAAATAAATGTTCTACTGTAGGACATAAAAAAAAAAAATATTAAAACAATGATTTAAAAAAACCTTTAAGTAAAACTTTTAATTTGACATTATTATGAATTTTATTTAAGTGTACTTAATTTAAGAGTCAAGAGAGTTATATGCAAGTAAAATATGTTTCCAATAGGCTTTTAAGATTTGAAGCACACTACTAAGTACATACAATACAATTAACTGCACTTTGATTTCACAAAGGTTGTGAATATGTCAGAAAGGTAGTATGATTTTTTTCGTTTTAACTCTACAGAAAGTATGAGACTGTATAAAGAATGCATCTGTATAAGAAAAATCAAATCTGTACAAAGTGAACAGCAGTAATGTTTCATATGTCCAGTTTACTTATAAATGTTTTTCTATGTTCTGCCAGCAAGGGGCAGCACCACACCCAGAGGAAGAGTTGGAACGACTCACCAAGAAGTTAGTGTATGACATGAATCATCCCCCTACTGAGGAATATTTTGGTATGCTCCAATATTTTACATCCTCATTGTTGTGCTTTTGCTTTTACTTGTTTTATGTTTCAATCATTGTAATGGATTTCCCTGTCTATCTGTCTCTCAGGTCGATGTGCTCGGTGTGGGGATAATGTTTTGGGAGATGGCAGTGGCTGTATTGCCATGGAGCAGGTGTTTCACGTGGAGTGTTTCACCTGTATCACCTGTCATGCCCGTCTGAGAGGCCAGCCGTTCTATGCACTAGACAGGAAGAGCTACTGCGAGAGCTGCTATATAGTGAGTTCTATTTATTTGTTGACTTGTGTTTGTTTCTGCCCTTTCATTGCATGTTTTTTCTTTGGACATTCAAACTTTTCTCACATGTTCTTCCTCTCTGCTTGCAGAGCACACTTGAGCGTTGTTCGAAATGCTCAGAGCCCATCCTGGACCGGATCTTGAGGGCGATGGGAAAGGCTTACCACCCTCGCTGTTTCACATGTGTGGTTTGCGGTTGTTGCTTAGATGGAGTGCCTTTTACTGTGGATGCCACATCTCAGATCCACTGTATTGATGACTTTCACAGGTACTCCACAACTTTGTTTTTTTTTTTTTTGCTGTTACTGTGTGGTGTGTAGTCTCTGTTTATATTGATTGACAATCAAATGCAGATAGTGGAATGCCATGTTGTTTTTTTGAATGGATGAGGTTCTACCAAATGTCTGACCAGTTACTACATGGATTTTATTATTAAAACCTTGTTTGCTGCTTCTTTGAACAGGAAGTTTGCTCCCCGCTGCTCGGTATGCAGCCAGCCCATAATGCCAGAGCCTGGGCAGGAGGAAACCGTGAGGATCGTTGCACTGGATCGCAGTTTCCATGTTAACTGCTACGTATGTGAGGTAAGATCTTTGAGGCTGAATTTTGAGGCAGGTGTTTTGCCTGTAGTGTCGTGCCTTAATTAAATTAGAAAAATAAGACATTTTCAGAACTGTTTCCAGTCAAATGAAATCAGCATCAACAAAAGCCATCTTTGCAATGCAGAGGTGACATATATTTAGATGTATTTGCACATTGTTAAATGCAGCTAAAAGGTGGCATGAATGCATTTACACTGCAGTTGCAATTGCATGAATAATACTATGAGATTATTTTTTTAATACAATTGTGAATATGAAATGATGTAAATGCATAATAATAAGTAAAAAGAACTAAATGAGTGCTACAGAAAACTGTTTTTTGGTTGTAGGACTGTGGTCTTCTCCTCTCTTCAGAGGGCGAGGGCAGAGGCTGCTATCCCCTGGACGGACACATCCTGTGCAAGAGCTGCAGCGCCCGTCGCATCCAAGATCTTTCTGCCAAAATCTCCACCGACTGCTAACGCCCTCGTCCCATCACTCTGTGCCCTTTCTCTCCTTCATGCTTATTTTTCCGAATGTACCACCATCTAAACATCCACCACCTGGGATTTCTTTCTCATCCTTGACTTTACGTGTTGATCGCACAAATAATATGAAGTCGTCCCTCTCAGGGTAGCATAGAGCTGAGGAGAAAAATATAGCTCTTGTGCTAAGGGTAGTTTCACTGGAAAGCTGTTTCCTCAAGAATATAGAAAAACAGGTGGTGAATGAAGTATGATGGTTATTGTATAGTATAATCCTCAGCATAAAAAAATGTGAGTCTTGTAAACAGGGTGCATTTCCTCCTTTGGAGAAACAGTCACTTTTACAACACTTAAAATAATAACCTTTAATGGAAATACAGTAACAATGACAGTTTTCTCAAATAATGCCCCAATTCTGCTGGCAGTTGGGGTCAATTCATATTGTCTCCATTCAGATCATCTCTGTTCTTTTATCCTCTCAAAAAACAAAAACGTGTTGTCAGCGGATATCCAGTGTTTATTTTAATACTTGAAATCATGAATGTTGAAGGATATTATTACTGTATTACGTTTACTAGCTTGATATCGGTTCATTATCATTGTGTTCATCATGATGAGAATGATAGTTCTGGTAAAAAGGTGGGAAAAGTTAAACACGGGCAGCTGTTTGGTTCTGATTTCCCTTCAGTCTCTAGACGGTTTATGCTGATTTCTGAAACTCTTACAAGAGACGTGTTGTCAGATAATAAAGGGTCAGTGTATTTAATGACCGCTTCAATGAAGGAAATCTTTTGGCAGGTGTGTGTTGGATCAAAGTGCTTGGTTTCATTCTAAAGCTTAGTAGCTGCTATCAGGTTATTTGAGATTTTTGCTATGTTCAGTGGTTTGTTTTTGGCAGCAGGGTGCATCATTTTCAATGAGTTTGAAAAGTGAGAGAAATAGAGAGTGATTAGTGAAAGAAATCCACTAGGCTAGATGAAACCAAACTCATAACATCAAGGAACTTCGTTGCAATTTTGACTTACAGAATGTAAATGGTCAAGTATGAAGGTTAGGAGGAGGTAAAGCACATACTAGAGATATTACTTTCAGATTGTTACACGGAGATTGTTACTGATTGGGTATTTGTTTTTTTTACATCTTTTCTGTATTTTCTTTATATTCTGTCAAAATGCATTTTTAATGGTCTGGTATTTGAATAATGTCTAATAGCAAGCATTAGTTGCTTAATGCTGTTATATAAAAAGGTTTCAAATAAGGTGTTTATTGTTTGATGCAAAATAATTAAGTGCTGGGGTTTGAGTTTGATGAATGATGCAATTATCTAGAAACTAAAAGCATAAAGTGGCTCAGATGGTTGCATGCTTTATTTATTGATTTGTCTGGAATAGTTTGTAAGATTATTCCAATAGTGTCCATCTGGTCAATTTGCTGCCAAAAAACTTTCTGTAAACCCGTCATTGCAGATGATTGCTAATTGATAAACTGCCCTGGAACTGCACATTCTGTTTTAATGGCTGATTTACTTTGTGAGCTGCCAGTTTATTTCAGGGCACGGTTGGATGAGATCGCTTTTTTTCCTCTGATGTTGATTGTAGGGAGAGAAAAAGGTCAGTTTTATAAATTCATCTGTTTTTACTGCAAATGTGTATTGACTTCTAGTTTGTACTGCCGTTGTTCTGATTGATGGTTGAACTGATGAACTGTGAGAAAAAAAAAGACTTAATGCTGTTTGCATTACATCCCATAGAGCCTATCACACATAAACGCACTTTCCCTGATCACACTTTATTACAGAGGCAATTCAATGACATTGAACCTCTCATGAATTTTTCAATTTAATTTAAACTTTAATATAATCACTAGCAATCAATTCCACCCATGAAACAAATATTTTATAGCATCCAGTACATAAAAATGCATAAACACTCTTTGTACCGGAATCGTACTACTGGTGTCATGTGCTGGTGAATTAAAGAACATTCTTGGTTAGTACAAGATAGAGGAGAAACCGAAGAACATGGAAATTGGTTATTACAATCCATGATGTATGCACAGGACCAGAAATCCTCTTAGTGTTGATGCCTACACAAATATAACAATGTTTGAAATGGTATTGAAATTTGAAACTAAGTAGATTGATTAACAAGAGGTGAAGGTCTTCCAGTAGAAATTCCGGCAGCCTGCTTTGCGTTCCCGCTGGGAGAGGGGAATCTGCCGAATCACTTCATTACGAGCCTCAAGATCATCAAAGCTTTCAAGAGCATCTTTCTCCTCAGGTGCCACCGACTCAGAAAGCTGCTTCAGAAACAGCAGACGAGAGAAATCCTGAAGCTGAAGAGAGAAAAGAACGATGATTCAGAAACTTTTCACTATCAAAAAGAAAAACAAGACTCTACTTTGAAATTGCTTTGGTGCTTAGACAAGCATGTTATTATTTTCTATATTTACTCAGACATTACCTTCACAAACTAAGTGCACTGTAATTTTTTTTTAAGTTGTAATAAAGATTATTGGTGTAGGTTTTACAAAAAAAATACCACTCATTCTTTCACCTTTGAAATTTCAAATTTTGTTCAATGTTTTACTTGCTGTTTATTTGTAATTATTTGTGGTAATTATTAACAATTTCTGAGTAAGGATTGTTTTAAAGCCATTCTTCACTGTACAATTATATTACAAATATCACTCAGTAATTGCTTAGAAAAGGGTTTATTTATTAACATTAAATATTTACATGAACAATGTTTCTTAAATATCCGATATATAGTAATACAAACTAAAATCAAAAGTTGTATCTAATCTGTATTAAATCTGTATTATTTAATCTAAATGAGATAACAGCAGAAATCATGTCCCATTAATGTTAGTGCATTAGCTAACAATTTTCATCAAAATTAACACTTAATTAAACTGAAATAGAAATTTCTTGTAAAACATCCTCCAAAAATGTGTATAAAAAAAAAACTTTTTTTTTTTTTTTTTACAGTTTTTGCCATTTTTCTCATTGTACACGGAAAAATGGTGTAGAAAACACACCGAGTCAAATATGGACAAAAGTTGTAAAAATTTTAGAAAGGTTTCTCTCTCACCTCATTCTCCTTGGAAACCACTTCTGAACGTAGCAGCTGGAGCAGCGTGTCTCCTCTTGGAGCCGAACTGACGCTGCAAAGCAGCAAAGACATGGACAGAGTCACAAAAACCACCTGTAATGGGGAGAACATCTTCTCAGAACTGTAATCGCTGCCTTTTAGAGGGGTTTAAAGGTGGCAGGCTTTTATAGGCACCAAAGGTGGGATCCATGGGTCGATTAGAGAACATGTATTGGTCGAAATTAATGATGGGTGGTGGGTGTAGAGGAGCAGGGCTAAAGGGTAAGGAGACATTTTTGCATGGGGAGGGACTCTCAGTCCCAGTAGGAAAGATGTTTGATAAGGTCACACTAAGATGTTACTTTAGCATCAGAAGCCTTATCAATTCTGTCGTTTGCAACAATATATCATAAAAAAATGGATGGTCTAGGACTTAAATATACTCCTTTTTGACAGGTGAAATGTTATTAATTTCAGTGGAAAGGTACTAATGTACTGGTAGGGTGTTAATTATTACAGGGTGATGATGCTGTTATGTTCCGGTAAGGCGTGTGGTGTCACTTGTAATTTGAAGAGCCATGCATTTCTGTGTCTTGTTCTCACTATGAGGTCCTCATTAGACTAAAGGATTAATGATGCGAAGTGACTCAAATGTTAATAGGTCTGCTTAAACATTATTTCACACCATCTTCCATCTCTGGTGATTTAGTTGACTGCATTGCATATACAGTATACAGAGAGATCCAGAATATGTGATCAAATGTGAGACTCGTTTGTGGATGATATCAATTATGTTTGCAGCTATACGTGACATTAGTCTAAATCCCTCACATAAACCAAGACTTCGAGATCTCAGAGGGCAATTACTCAGACTTGGCCATCTCAATGGGGGGTCATTAACATTTACAAAGGAGAGGTGGGCATGTCAGTGCTATGGGCATCATGCTGAGCATGTAAATCACACCCGTCTCATCCTTGGTTTAATATGCCAGAAAGAAATAAGAATGTTTTTTTATTTGTCTATCTATCTATCTATCTATCTATCTATCTATCTATCTATCTATCTATCTATCTATCTATCTATCTATCTATCTATCTATCTATCTATCTATCATTGTATTCATTATTTATATTCTGACCTGCACTCTAGGCAACATTCTATAAATGAAAAGGGCTGCTGATTTAAATTTAGCTTTAACAAATGTTGCTGTTACTGTCCTATCATTATTTATTAATTTATTTGTTTATTAAATATTTTATTTTTATATTCTGACCTGCACTCCAAGCTACATTCAGAGCCTATGTGAAAGGAGCAGACAAACCCTTTATATATATATATATATATATATATATACACACACACACACACACACAAACACACACACACACACACACACACACACACACACACACACATATATATATATATATATATATATATATATATATATATATATATATAATATAAACAAAATTGTTTATGTGTGTGTGTAATGTATAATTTTGTTATATAATAATATAACATTTTGTATTATGTTAATAAATTATTATTTCAGCTTTTTTATACATTTGTATTAGAATTTTTTTAAGCTTCTTAGCATATAGGCAAAACATAACACAATGTGAATAATTAAAATGTCGACATTTTTTCTGCATCCACTTTACCTATGTATAAAAAATATTACAGTTTAATATAAAATAATTTTCACTAAATAGCAGGCAGGTTTGATATGATGATTACAAATACATTGCACTTACATAGTCACATAATTATTTTATTTTACTTTATTTTATTTATCAGTATACACAATCATACAAATATTCCCTAAACAAAGCCTTTTTTACGTGCTGTTGATCCACAACTGGGTCAAACGCTTTCATTTATTCGCACGTTCAATGAAGACACCATAACTAAAAATCCTAACTTGACCTGACATGACTTGTATTTTGTATTTAAGTGTCGCTGATATCAGTCTGCGCATGCGCTTCTCACAAAGCAGGAAGTATCTGTTCCACACTGACAACAACAACAGTCCAATCACGGCCCCTTCATTCTGTCTCCATATTTATACTACTGTAAATTTAAACATATAAGTGACAGTGATGTCTCGAAAAACCAAAAAAGAGGAATATCACCGCTTCTTCACTGTGACAGATCCACGCACACACGAGAAAGGACACACGGAATATAACGTGACAGCAAGGGTTAGTAGCATCAAATCATATCACTGAGAGGAATAATACAGTGTCGTTATTAACAGTTGACGTCCGATTTCTGAGTATTTTGTTCTGAATGGACTGTTGTGCTGATTTCAGGTATCTTATTTATTAATATTCTAAATAACCAAGATCTTTATCATTTAACTACTCGTCAACTGCTTTGTACACTTAATAAACTGTGCTTCATAGCTACAAAAACAATATTTCAAAATAACTGATCCTCATAAAGAGTGTTAATAACTCTTAGTACAAGGCGTTGTTAATCTGTTTTGCTTCGAAACTCGTGATTTAAAGAGTCTGGAACGAGGTCACGTGACTTCAGTGTCTCATGCACCAGTCTCCCCCGTTCCTCATTCATGCATACAATAATTACCCCTTTCAAATCCTCTCCCTTCGTGTAATGTGCTTTAACTGATCTGTGTCTTTCTCCACAGTTTGTATCAAAGACACAGCCGGCGAATGTTAAAGAGGTATGAATATCCTTGTGTATTTGCATCAAGTTGCATCAAGATGCATCAGGCTCATTGCTGGTTTGATTGGCAGGTTGTGGTGTGGAAGAGGTACTCAGAGCTGAAAAAATTACATGGAGAGCTAGCGTACACTCATAGGAACCTGTTCAGACGACTAGAGGAGTTTCCCCCTTTTCCACGAGCACAGGTTTTTGGTAAAGTAAACAGGAATTACTAAGAAATTATGCAAAAAAATATTTACTGGTTGGTCATTTTTTATGACTTCACTTTTTAAAGCACTTAGTCTGCTTCATTGTATTTTGTTTGACATCTCCCACTGCTCTCTATTCTGTGTTATGTAATGTATTTCTCTGTCTCGCTCTCACAGGGCGTTTTGATGAGGCTGTGATTGAAGAGAGGAGGAAAGCAGCTGAGGCCATGCTGCTCTTCACTACAAATATTCCTGCTCTGTACAACAGCCCTCAACTCAAAGAGTTCTTCAGGGTTAGACATATACAGACATTATGAGAAATATACATTTATATCATTTATTTTGTTTGTATTTTTTTTTACTTATAAAATCTGTACACTACAATTTAAAAGTTTGGGGTAAGCTTGATTTATTTATTTATTTATTTTTTTTATATATTATTTTTATTTAAATAAATTAATACATTTATTCAGCAAGGATGCATTAATGGGGTTCGTACCCCATATGTGCCTCAAAAAAAAAAAAAAGTGACCGTTAAAAACGTTTACATTGTTACAGAAAATTCGGTTTTAATACTGGTTCGTTTAATCTATTCAGCATAAGAATCACGAAAAGAAACCAACATTTTTTCGACATTGATAATAATAAAGGCACATGTTTAAACTGTGACATAAAGACTGTGAAGCTGTGATAGACTAAACTAACCAGTATTTATGTGAAATAATTTTCTGTAAAACTGTCACTTTTCATCAGATCTGCATATTAGAATGATTTCTGAAGGATCATGTGACACTAAAGACTGGAGTAATGATGTTGAAAATTCAATAAATAAATTAAATGTGACCCTGGAGCACAAAACCAGTCTTAAGTCGCTGGGGTATATTTTTAGCAATAGCCAAAAAAACATTGTATTGGTCAAAATGATATTTTTTTTCTTTTATGCCAAAAATCATTAGGGTGATATTTTTATGTTTACATTTGTCTTTTTTTCTCCTGTCTCAGGGAGGAGACGTGAGAAGACCAATGGAGACAGCTGCCATTTCTCCATCTCTTCCGCCGCCTCTCATTCCCCTTCCTGAGAGGAACGCTGAGCTGTCCGCTGAAGAGGAGACAGGGAGAGAGGATCCTATCCAGGCCCAGGAGCTGGAGTCCAGCCAAAGACTGACCGATCTAACCCAACCTGAAATGGCTGTTGAGGCTCTCAGTGACATGGAAAGCAGCCCCACACGAGAAACACAAACAGAAATACAAGGACTGACAGAAACAGAGAAAGAGACTGACATGACAACACATAAGACTAATGGCACAGACCAATACGCTGCTGCTTCAGACACTACAAACTGTTAGTTTGTTACAGTTATCAATCATAAAAAGTCATTTTATTGTGTTTTTATATGATTTCCATCTTATTTTTTCATTGCTGCTCTCCATCTTCCAGCTGTCTCACTTGGAATTCCCGGCTCTCCACTCGACCAATCAGAAGAGTTTGATTCACTGTTTGACTTAGGATTGGATGATCATTCAGACAAGGCCCCGCCTCCGCTTTCAGATACAGACCTCGCTATTTTTGACCCATGTGCCAAAGAAGGTAATGAAGTCTGCACAGTTTAACTCATCATTTCTACATATAACTGGTTTTCTTGTTGTTTTTTTAAACCAAACCTCACTCTCATCACCTTACTCAATCTTTCAGATCATCCGTATGGATCACCCAGCCACGCTGAACTCCTGTCCGTTCCTCTAACCGCTCCAGATGGGACTGAGTCTGCTGGAGATGTGAGCTACGTGTACCAGGCCAACGAAGAGCTGAGTGCTGCCAAGGAACGAGAGCGAGAGGGCGAATACAGTACAGCAGTACAACGATACAGGACGGCTGTTGATATATTTATGAAAGGAGTGCACGGTAAGAGAAGGAGGCTGTTCTTGATAGTAGACAAACCAACTGCAGTATCCTACAATGCTTGACATGACTTCATTTCCAGAGTGACTTATGAACTTAAAGTTATAAGGCGTACAAAACTGAGGGTAAAATGCTAAATAGGTTCACTACCGTTCAAAATGTTGTGGTCGGTAAGATTTATTAATATAAAAATGTTTTGTTTTATGCTTATTTAAGGCTGCATTTATTTGATCCAAAAAATACAGTTAAAAAGGCAGTAATATTGTGAAATATTATTACAATTTATAATACCTCTTTAAAATTTTAATACATTTAAAAATTTCATTTATTCCTGTGCATTTTCAGCATTACTTCAGTCTTCAGTGTCACATAATCCTTCAGAAATAATTTGTAATATGCTGATTTGGTGCTCAAGAAATATTTCTTATCATTTCTAGTCAGTTGTGCTGCTCAATATTTTTGTGGAAACTGTCATACATATTCTTTAATGAATAGACATAACAAAAGTATTAATTTCATTCCAAAAATTATTTAACTAAATAAATCATACTCAATATTCCAATATTTAAAGACACCACAATGTTTTAATAAGCTGCATGACCAAAACATTGCTATTTCAATGAATATAGTAATATTTTTCTTTTTTTTCTTTTTGTTTTCCATCTAAATAAAAACAAAATTGAAAAACTGGCGTATTACATATGCAGATTACAGATCCTAAATCAGCCAAATGCCAGTTTACACAAGTACGTTAACATGCAATGTATTTTTTTTTTCCCTCAAAGCAGGAAACAAGCTCTATTTGGATGCAATACACAATATTTAAATAGTTGGACTAAACTAAACCTCACAGCATCCCTTTGTTCTACCCTTCTCTTCTCTTTCTATTACTCATTCTCTCTCGCTAGGAGATGTAGATTTGAAGAGGAGAGAAGCAGTGAAGAGGAAGATTGCTGAAATCCTAGAGCATGCGGAGAGACTTCTCTCCATACAGACTCCCACTCACGAGCACAATACATAGAGAAACAATTTAAACACACACGCACACATACATACCCACTCAAGCTTCATCAAACCTGGGATACCCAAGCACACTCCCACATACATACTCTCATCAACCTGAGTTTTGACTAACACACACACACACACACACATATATATATTGAAACCACAGTTTCACTTAAGTGCAACTCGCCGGCCACCCACACAGTCAACACACACACACACACACACACACACACACACACACACACACTTGAGTCCCACACTTACCTTCCCGCTCACTCAGTTACACTTGCAGGATATGTCCATCGGTACTATACTCCCTGCAATGTAAGACCACCACAACAGAGTTTTACTTCATATGACACTATTTTAACTTAATAATCTGATCCTAAGGAACTGGAAATGGCTTTTATTAATCCAGTGGTTGATCTGTTGTGTGTATTAAGCTATGTTATGTAAATGACTGTTTAAATGAAGACATTGCCTTTTCAGTGAATACTGCCTGTTTTGTAAATTAAAACTAAATGAATATATAAATTGTTATTATCAACATGAAATGGCATTTGTGACCTATTTTACTTCGGTTATATGAAATTTCAGTATGGAACAGGACGTTCAGTGACTGTGTGTAGTCAAAATGTAGGGAAGGGGTTTGATTCCATCCACTGGGAATCGATTGGATTGTGGGCGTTTCATAATAGAGTTTACAGTCGATTGTAAAATGATACTCCAGTCCTGAAACTGTGCGCTTCATTTTGGGGAGGCTGTCATTATTGGCTATTATTGCTGTAGCATTACATTACATTAGCATTAGCTGGCATTAAATTGCTGCATGTTCTCATACTACAGTAGCTTAAGGAATATGTTACAGGTTCAATACAAGTTGAAACTGTAAAGGAATAGTTCACCAAAAATAAATAAAAATAGCTAAAAATGTACTTACCCTTAAACAGATTTGAATTTGTTTCTTCATCAGAACAGAATTGAAGATTTGGATTTAGCATTGCATCACTTGCTCACCAATGAACTCTCTGCAGTGAATGGGTGCCGTCAGAATGAGAGTTTAAACAACTGATAAAACATCACAAGCAATCCACACGACTGTAGTGAAAACTGCATCTTTGTTAGAAAAAAATCAAAACAAATCCATCATCAAGACATTTTGACTTCAAACTGTTGCTCTTCTATAATATTGCTTTCCCCAGTGAAAAAGCTGTCTGAATCAGGAGAGAAATATGCACTGATCGAGCACTGTTTACAAGCAAGAACAGTCTGAAACATGAATATGGATTTTGATATGAAAGGACAACAGGCGATGGACTTTTTCACTAAAGGAAGCATTATTTTGGATTATTGACTGGTATTTTGGCTAGTTTAAAGATTAAAAACATCTTGATGGGTTTGTTTCTTTCAGACATTCAGCTTCACTTCACAAGACATTAATTCATATACTTGAGTCATGTGAATTACTGTATTATTGTATTACTGGATTATTGTAATATTTTCTCAGCTGTTCGGACTCTCGTTCTGACGGCACCCATTCACTGCAGAGGATCCATTGGTGAGCAAGTTGTGTAATACAAAATATCTCCAAATCAAACAAACTCATTTACATCTTGGATGGCCTGAGGGTGAGTCATTTATAGCAGATTTTAATTTTGGGGTGAACTATTTTTTAACATAATGAATTTAAATGATTCAGTTCATGTCATGATGACTTGAATGAGTTTGAGTGCAGTTTATTGAACACTCCACCAGATGTCGCTGAACTAGATCAAGACATCAGCGCAGATAAATCTCCATCTCTAGAGCCGTCATGTGTCTTGTGCACTTTGGCTCTGTTTCTGGAGTTGGGTAGAAGGGAAGTAACGAGTATAAAGGACACACAAAAACAGATAACATAGCAGAAAGAACTAAAGGGATGAGCTGAGGATGAGTGTGGATCATCTCTATTGTCAGTGGATGGAAAATTCCCTCTCTTTTCCCTCCTACTGTTGTTTTCTCTCTCTTTCTCGCTCTCCCGTCGGGCTTGTGTATTTGCTGTTTTGGCTGCCTGGGGAGAATGTGGAATGGAGAGATGTTACCGCACCTGTGTGTGTGTGTGAGAGATGGAGAGAGTGACAAAAAGGAAAACGGGGGGAGATGGAGTGTGTTTGGGCATTAGCATGCTGAGAGTGTCAGCTCTCGATGTCCCTCTCTCCCCCTCTCCATCCCTCATTCTATCTCTCACTCACCAATCCCTCTCTCCTCAGTGTCCATGGCAATTATACCATCAAAACACTCCAGCCAAAGAGGATAATTGCAACCTGAGTACTGCGGAGAGACTGAGAGGGAGAGCGAGTGAGATTGTGTGTGCGCGGGCGCGTTTTCTCACGTCTGTGGTATCTGTGAGAGTGCGAGTCGGTGCATTTGATTGTGTTCCTGAGGTTCTCCACCGCATTGTGAGAGTCATTTCGGTCAAAGATCAAAGAATATGTTTGCGGTGCTGAGAGGACAAGGACAATCCATTGAAGACATGCACACTCTCACGGTTTTAATGATGTGCATTACCGCAGTCAGTTAGTGAAGCTCAAGGTCAGAGGCGTAAACTCGAAACACAGCTTCAGTTTTATCAGAAAGCTGCTGAAACAGTGGCTCGACTGGATCCAGCATCCAGTGTTGTGATGGTTACATTTAGTGATATCTGAGATGCAGGGTGGCTTATATATGCCTATTTATGCTATAGATGACTCTCCATAAAATTCACAGGCTCAAAACTATATTTTAAAGTGTATGCTCCAAAAACTGTTAAAAGGTATAGGGTCATTAATATATTTTTTAAAGCAATGAATACTTTTATTCAGCAAGGATGGTTTTAAATTTATCAAAAGTGAGATCAAATGTATTTATGATGTTACAAAATATTCTATTTCAAATAAATGCTGTTCTTTTGAACAACTTTATGTAAAGAGGAAAAAAAAAAGCAGCACAGCAGTTTTCAACATTGATAATATATAAAATAAATAATAATTTATTAAGAACCAAATCAGCATGTTAGAATGATTGAAGATCATGAGAGTAATGATGCTGAAAATTCAGCTTTACCATCACAGGAATAAATTACATTTTAAAATGTTAAAATAGAAAACAGTTATTTTAAATTTTAATAATATATATATATATATTTTAATAATATTACTTTTATTTATTAATTTTATCAAATAAACGCAACATGGAGAGTGTAAGAGATTTATTTAAAAAGCATTAAAAAAAATCTTGACCACCTCAAAAAAATATAATATAGATTAAAACCTATATACATAAACGCTGTTAAAAATATATAAAAAAAATATATTTTTTGTTACAGTACACTGAAAAATGACTTTGAAACACTTTTAACTCAGAAATAAACAAAGATTAGCAAAAATTAAACGCTAAATATTGCAGAAGCAAAACTTAAGCAATTATTATGGCAAATTAATTGATGTTAACAAGCTAAACCTTATTGTAAAGGGGGCTAAAGATATTTTTGAAAACATGATATGCAATGTCATGTGCATAAAGTAATTTATTCCATACTGGCACTAGTAAAATTACCATTTCTAAGTCATTCTGCTCAGTTATTGCCTTCTTATGTCAAAATATTTCAAATTTGATCAGTCTGCCTGATGTATGCATCTATATAAAATATCCCCTTAAACACGCTCACATCCTGCATGTGTGGATTAGTCGTCTTTGGTGTTTTTACGTCTATGTGGTACTAATTTCTGAGGACTGGATTCATTATTTTGTCCCTTCAGTTTGAATATCCTCCAGTTCAACTGCAGTTGTCACTCACTGTCTCTCCTCAGTCACCTTGCCCAGGGCTGAATGTGTGAGTGCTCTTTCCTCTCATACACACTTTCCCTCAGAGGCGGCCAATGGGCAAACACTTTGCCTGTCCATCGACCCCCTCAAACGTCTATCCCCGCTCCTGCTTTCTCTTTCTCTCTCTCCCTGCTGGAAACCACATTTTCATTCCGCGCATATTACCGACTCATAATGCAATATGTTTGATCGTGACTCATTCAAATGAGACATTTTGATATGTCTCCCACCATTTGAAAGGATCGACATTCGTGTGGCATTTTTAAAACACTGCTCGCAAATGGCTGCGTCCCTTTGGTGTATTTCATAGCTCTTTGTTAGAATTGCTCATGCATTTTAATATTGTTTGCTGTCAGTCATTTGGCTCCAGTTCAAAGGATTCAGTGTGAGTTGCTAATGTAGTTCAAAAGCCTTTCGGCCTGACCTTACAAAAGGTGTGTGTATGTTTACAGTGCAGATGGACTGTATTAGCGGATAAGGAATTTAGCAATGCATTTAACACCTGCATCGCACAGTTTTTACAGAGAAATATAAATGAGTCAGAAATGAAGCAGACAGAAATCCGTTAGCATTAATGCCACTTGTCGAAGTATGCAGGATTTTTTAATGTCCTGTCTGCTACTGTATTTATCCAATATTTATGTTTTCAATTTCAATTACACTTGGATCGCTCTACAGTCGCAAGGACCTTTTATTAATAATGCTTTGTGTCACATTTCTTGTTTCCATAACAACTGGGTTATTGTGAACAGTTTGGTTGGTTGAGGGGTATTTCAGTGAAGTGGGGGAGAGAGGGAGTGATGGAAACAATGAAAGAGAGAGACAAGGGGTGCTATGAAGAGGAGTGGAGGGACCGATAATCAGCTTTCACACATTGAGGGGTGGAGGAGTCTCTGATTATGAAGAGCTCTGTTGCTGCTTTTTCATTCCGGCCTTGGCATACAGTCTCAAAGGGCACATGTCTGGGGGAATACGTAATGAAAATAAAAAAAAAGTTAATTTAGAACAACAAAAAACAGACCCCTTTAGTTCTGAAATATTGTTTATATTATGTATTAGCCAATTATCTACTAACATATTTTTATGCATGCTGGTAGATATTCATGATCTCTCATAACACTCAATACTAAGTCAGATGTTTATTCAAGCTTCCTGACAAAAATTGTAATCATATGTTTCCAACATACTACACTCAGTGTTGTTATGATCTAGCTTGTATGTAGCATTAGTCATAATTGTTATTAAAAAGAAAATGTGAAAAAAAGAATGTGGACAATTCCTATTAGAATCCTGTTATTATTTAGAACCTCTCCTAAAGCATTCCGGTGAAAACAAAAAAGAATTCTCCTATAACCAAATGTGACCCTGGAGCACAAAACCAGTCTTAAGTCGCTGGGGTATATTTTTAGCAATAGCCAAAAAAAGAAAAAACGTTGTATGGGCGAAAATTATTGATTTTTCTTTTATGCCAAAAATCATTAGGATATTAAGTAAAGATCATGTTCCATGTAGATGTTTTGCAAATTTCCTATCGTGAATATATCAAAACGTATTTTTCGATTAGTAATATGCATTTCTAAGAATTCATTTGGACAACTTTAAAGGTGATTTTCTCAGTATTTAGATTTTTTTGCACATTCAGATTCCAGATTTTCAAATAGTTGTATCTTGGCCAAATATCGTCAGATCCTAATAAACCATACATCAATGGAAAACTTTCACTTTCACAAAATTTACACGTAAATTTCACAAATATAAAATAAATAAATTCTTACATTTTGCATGATCTTTATCAGAAACCTACTATTGTAATAATATATTTTAAATATTAATTTAAAATAGCTGGAAGAGGGTTACAATTCTGAAATATTTTCTTTACATTGCTTGTGATATACACTACCGATAAAAAGTTTGTGCGCTGTAAAATACAGTGAAAACATTAATATTGTTAAAAAATGTAAAAAGAACTGATTCCTATTTTTAAAGATAATTTATTCTTATGATGCAAAGCTGGATTTTCAGCATCATTACTTCAGTCTCCAGTGTCACATGATCTTTCAGAAATCGTTTTAGTATGCTGATTTGTTGCTCAAGAAACGTGCTGCCCAATTTTTTTTAGGGGAACTGGGATCAGGATTTTCTGATGAATAGGAAATTTAAAAGAATAGCTTTTATTTGAAATATAATGTTTTGTAGCAAAATCTTTACTGCTACTTTAGTGTGTCTTCTTTTTAAGAAATAAAATATTATCACTGACCCCAAGCGTTGAAGCAGCAGTGTAATAGAGACATCTTGTGAACATTGTAGTCCTGTGGTGAGCTTTGTGTATCAGAAAATACATAGATCTACTGTGTGTTCTGCTCTAAGAAAATTCTCTCTTTTTAGCATCACTTTCAGACATAATAACAGTTCCATTTGTTTTATGAATTATCCATTTGATTTGTGACTTCAGATGAAACGGAAAGCTTCTTACATTTCTTGAATGAGATATATTTCTAATCAATAATTAATAAAAATATTAGCAATAACTGTAGTAATTTTGGCAGGGAAAAAAAGGTCACCATTGTAAATGTACCTTATATGTACTTCAGATTATTTTGGTAAATCTGGTCCTTTTTATTAGTGCACGCTAATAACCAGTAGTTGCCCCACGTGGAGAGTGAGAGAAACAGTGAACTCTCTCTCTCTCTCTCTCTCTCTCTCTGTGTGTGTGTGTGTGTGTGTGTGCGCGCGCGGAGCAGCGGACATCCCTCCCTCACGCCTCGACGCCCACTGGCTGATCACCACGCGATAGAGTGCGCGAGAATGAGAGATGGACAGCGCGAGACGGGAGCGACAGCAATAACAGGAAACTCGGTGGCGCTTTTAACGCTGATGCTGCCGGTGACCAGCGGACCCCTCGACAAGACCCAAATAAAACACGACAGGAAAGCGACGGACCGGGAGATGCTTTCTGACTGACTATTTCGTAAGTTTTTAGATTTTTTTTTTTATTCCTTTTTTATCTTTTCGGACATCTGCGTAGGCTATTTGTTTGTCCTTGTTAACTGCGCCTCATCATTATCTGTTAATGAATCTGCGTCGCGCGCACAGAGGTTACAAATGTCCGCTCGTGCGTTCTGCACCGCTATTCGAGCAGAAGCGGTGTATCTGTCTTCATAACCAGAAGAAAACTTTGATGTGAACTCTGCGATATTATTTACGGCGAGTTGGTTCGTGTGGCAGTAATTAACGCAAATCAGTTTCTGTAATTTATCCATGAGGGTGTTGTCCTTCCATCTGCTACTTTTTTTTTTCATGGCAGTTAAACGGCTTTATATTCGAGCAGTAATCTGATGACATCTGTGGCGTTTGTGCCAATGAGGAAAAGGCATAAACGTCAATTTAGGAGAGTAATTTCTTATAATCTGATTTATCTGTCTATCTGTCTGTCTATCTATCTATAAACAAAACTATTTAGTACTAATGTATGAATTAAGAAAAAAATTCAGATTTAGAGCTTTGGGACTATGGTTATCTCATTAAAATATTTACTGTCTCACCATCCATATATGTGTGGGAGAGAGAGAGAGAAAAAGAAGGATGAGAGCAATAGAGTCAACAGTCTGAACAAACAGGGTACAGCTGTCAGCGGATAGATAACGCACACATGCAGAGAGGAAAAAAAGAGGTGATGATGATGCCGATAACAATGAGAGGATTATGAAAATTTTTTAAACCGATCCAAATAGCTGCATTTTTTTTGTCTGCCATTATGCATTAATTTTCAGCAAATTGTGCTCTCTTTAAAGATCCCAAAACCATAATTGAATGCAAAAGGCGGCAATGGATTCCCCTTCGGATCGATTTCATCAGCAGCCCTCCCAGATGTGTCCCTTCGAACTGTATCGCAGTTTGCCAGATTCCAACCCCTCAAGCCACAGATTTTCCCCCGGCAGTCTGTCTTCCCACCCGCTCTTCTCCCCTCTCATGCACCCCAACAGCGTGTCCCAAAGGTGGGGTAGTTTCCGACAGCGTCAGGGCTTGTTCCCTGGGCTTCTGGTAGATGATGATGTAAGTGAAGAGGACGTGTTTGGGAAGAGAGAGTTTGCCGTTAGGGCTACGCCATCATTGCAGCGCTGTCCGGAAGAACGGGGACAACGTTCGGCTACTGAGCCTGGAGACTGGGGGCAGGATTTTGCTAGAGTCAGGAGACTCAGGATGGACTCGGCAGCTAGAAGTGAAGAAGAAATGAGGAGAGAAGGCAAGAGGGGGAGGAAGAGCACTGCCTCGGTTAGAATGGACGAGAAGAAGGCAGCAGAACAAGGGAACAGGAGGGAAAGCAGGGAAGGTAGGAAACGACAGCGGCAAGAACTGAAGCTCCAGCTGGAGGAAACCAGAGGGAAACTTCTAGAACTCCAACGCAAGGTGTGGAAAGTGTACGGAGGGCAGGCGGATGACGAGAAAGGAGGAGAGGAAGAACAAGAGAACGGACCGATCAATCTCGATGAGGTTGCAGAGATGTTTTCCGACAGTGATGATCCGCTAATTGGCAGTGGTTTTTCTCCTCCGCACTGTTCGTCTAAAAAACCCAGTGAAACAAATGGCAATGCCGGGATGTTTCCAGAGACCTCCGTGGACCTGGATTTGGAGTTAAATGGTGATCAGGTGTGGCTGGGATGCAGTCTGATCAGAGGTGAGTGGGAGAGTGCAGAAGGAGGTCAGAAGTTTGCTCAAGCCCTAAAACAGGAGCTGGCAAATGTTGTGGCTCAAGTTATTGACAGAGTTGTCCGTCTCTATGCCGAAACCGACCCCTCAGCAGTCACAGTGTCCAATGTTCCCCAAGAAACCAGCATGACGTTAGATCTAAACCCAGACCAGAGGCCGAGACCTCATCTGTCAGAGCAGGTGGAAGCATTGCCACTTCTCACAAAGAGTCCTCAAGACAAGAGGGCCCCTATTGCTCAGAGTGTGCCCAAGGACCTCCTCCTCCCTCGAGCAAATGCGAGCCTCACTCCACTACCCCAGCCTCCTCTCCCGGCACTATTACCTCCTAGGAGCAAAGACCACTTCCTTCCCTCCTATCCCCCAGACAACCCCGTTCCCCTGCCCCTTCTTCACTACACCATGCAGAATCTCTTCGCCCGCTCCCTCTCCAGTTTGCCTCTTCATAAGGACTGCCTGTCTGAATCTTTCATGGACTTCCGTTCACACAACTCTGCGTTCCCACCCCTCCCTTTGCTGGGCCAGCTAGAACCCCCTCCGTCAGATAGAGCGAGAGAAGGGGGGATGAGGGGAGGTGGAGCAGGAGTGGTAGATGGAGGAGATGCAGCACTCTATCTTGCTGCTGGGTCAATATCCTTTTATAAAAATGATGAAAATAGACACACATATATAAATATATGTACACTGCAAAAGTTTGGGGTCAGTAAGAGTTTTTTTTTTTTAAGAAATCAATAGTTTTATTCAACAAGGAAGGATGTATTAAATGTATAATGTAATTCAGTATTTCAAATAAATGCATCAAGGAATCCTGAAGAAAAACATATCACTATTTCCACAATAAATATTAAGCAACTGTTTTCAACGCTGATAATGATGTTCCTTCAGCAGCAAATCAGTATATTACAATGATGATGATCATGCGACGCTGAAGATTGGAGTCATTTCTGCTGAACATTTAGCCAGGTCATTACAGCAATAAATAACATTTTATTTCAAATATTACATTATTTTAAAATAGAAAACATTTATTTTAAATTGCCATAACATTTCACAATATTAGAGTTTTCCCAGTATTCTCGATTAAATAGCCTTGGTGAGCATGAGAGACTTACTTCAAAATTAATAATAATAAAAAAACTGACCCCAAACATTTGAACGGTAGTACATATTTAATGTGTTTCTTTGTTTATTTGTACCAAACATTCCTTAACCATCTACACTCTCAGGAAGGTCTCTCTCCGTGCCACCTGAAGAAAGCCAAACTCATGTTCTTCTACGCACGCTACCCCAGCTCCAGCACACTCAAGACATATTTCCCTGATGTCAAAGTGAGCATTATTCCTATCCTGAACACCAAAAAGTATAGCTGTGTGCTCATAACCTGCACAAATTATATGGGCTAATGACTTATTGAATGAATTTGCACTGACCTATATACAGCAGTGTGGCATGGTTTCCTTTTGAAACAATTTGAATCAATTTGAACAATCAGAAATGTCACTACATTTACAATGAATTAATATCAATGGAATTTTTATTTAAAAAATTACATGTACTGTGTTATAATAAAGCTGTATTGGTATCTTGATTGATATTATGCTGGATCTATCTCAATGTTATCTGTTTTTCTCTACACAGTTCAATCGCTGTGTCACTTCCCAGCTGATTAAGTGGTTCAGTAACTTCCGGGAGTTCTTCTATATCCAGATGGAGCGCTTTGCCCGTCAGGCAGCCAGAGAGGGGCTTGCATCTGCCAGGGAAAGAGCA
The DNA here is from genome assembly GCF_003368295.1 of Carassius auratus. NCBI lineage: Eukaryota > Metazoa > Chordata > Actinopteri > Cypriniformes > Cyprinidae > Carassius > Carassius auratus. The sequence goes on from NC_039274.1 coordinate 33,386,355, forward strand.
CTCCGCCTGGGCAGAGACACTGAGCTCTACCGCATTCTCAACATGCACTACAATAAGAGCAATGATTACCAGGTCAGTGTGTGCATGTGCACATGAGTAAAGGCTGTAAAGTGGTTCATGTAACCATTCAGTAATGTGTAAAAAAAAAATCATGCCCATTTTCCAGGTTCCAGAGAGGTTTGTGGAAGTGTCTGAAGTGGCCCTGAGGGAGTTTTTCACTGCCATACAGAGTGGTCGGGATGCTGATCCGTGCTGGAAGAAGGCCATCTACAAGATCATCTGTAAATTGGACAGCCCGGTGCCTGACAGCTTCCGTCTGCCTGGCTGCCCCACGGACACCTACCGGATGGGTTAAACAGAGTTTATCACACACACATGCACACACATCCATACCACATGAAACACTGTGCACGGTTTGATATCATGAGTGTGCACAGAGCAGGTAACAATTAGTGAAAAAGAACCAAGAAGGAAATACAAAATTGTTCTGTAAAGATTGAGAACACTGAATAAATGGTTTATTATCTTTATCATGCTCAAACGTATTACTTGACTGATGATTCTACTTTAGTCCAGCATTGTTCCAGTTAACTTAGCACTGAAAAATGTTTTGATTATATGGAGAAAAAAAATCTCATTTTCTTCGCTGTTACATTAATGCTTATTAATTAATCTGAAAATGCAGGCCTGGCTGTCTTTTGATTTATATGTATATATTTATACATATACATATTACTTGTTACTCGTTCTTCAATGTTGTTGAGTTTCTGTGAACCTGTGGTATCGTGTAATAAAATAAGTCGACCCTCCTTGCTGGCAGTCAACGCTACAAATTAGTGCTATAGTATAAATTATAATTGTCAAATGTTTATGCAGTCTTACATGTAATACTGTCTGAGTACCCTAAACAACATGAAAATTGTATATGCTCTACTGTGAAAGAGTAATGAAATTGTGACAGTTACCCTGTAGCTAAGCCCAAACACCTGACAGCTACCACGAGTCTACAGTGGAATGAGCATCTACAGCAGTCAATACAGATGGTCAGATATAGATTAGCATTGCCAGCTTTTTTTGCTGTGTGGGACTGATCTGAACAGAAATGAAAATAGTTCTGTTAGAAGTAATAAGGTCTTGATATAATCATAGTTAATCTAGTTATACACTAAAATCTAGTTAGAAGTATGTAAAACATTTTGAACAAAACATTTATGCATTTACTAAAATAAGGTGGTATGATTATTATCATAAATGTGACATATTTTGATGCTATTCTTAAAAATGCAAGGGGAATGTGGTTCCAACTGATATTTTGTGCAATCACATGATCGTAGTTAACTCATGATGCGTTTTTGGGCGCATGAGGGTGTATGCGCGCCCCCGCGGCTGGTTAAAGACATCGTAGCGTTGTTGCACGCGCACTGCACGCTATGGCGCTTCCGTGGCCTCTGCTGCTGGAGCTGCTGTTGTACGGGAGCTGTTTTATCTGCGGGATCGTCACAGCCGCCTCTGTTACAATCTCACAGGTATCTGCTGTTTGTTATTTCACACATACCTTGGTGATACACGGTGCTCTGCGCCCGGAAACAAAATACAAAATGCAAGTTTCAAACTTTGATGACGTTAGCTGAAACCTTGTTTACAGTTTACAGCTTTGTTTAGTGCCGTTCTTTGCTTAGAATGTGTTTTTGATGTTTTCTCTAGCAATATAGACATGCAAAATCATAACTTTCCCCTCTGGAGGTATTCTGTGCTCGTCTCACGAGCTGCTCTTAACATCGTCATAGTCATGTGACTGAAGAAAATAAGACCAGAGATGTTTTAAAAAATGTCAAGTGTATTTATCCATGCGTTAGGTTAGAAGAAATAATACGTTTTGGAGGTAAAACCCGGAAGTGAAGACAAACTGAAAGTGTGAGAAGTAACTAATCTTCCACTTCTGTCACTTTCTCCGGTTTGTGTGTGTCATGTGACCATCTAAAGAATCTGCTCCCGAGAGTAATTGGCTTATTAAAGTCAGATGAGCAGAAAAATAGTGTGTAAAAATATTTGAAGGAGACTCAGTCGGGTTTCCTGCTAGCATAAGGAGAAGAATGAAGGAGAGAGAGAGAGAGAAAACCCTTAAATATAATTTTGTCCACCAGGGATGATGGTCTTTATGTAGTACAGGCACATTTCACTCATATTCTTTTTAAAGGCTTAGAAGCACACGTCCCTTGTTTGTTTGTTTTTTAGATAATAGATATGTTTGATAGACTATTATCTAACATAACATTAAACATCAGCAGTATCTTTTAATTGCATCAAATTACTATATTTCACTCCTCAATTTGGACTTTGGGGTATTGAACCAACAATTAACCAACTGCATCCAAAAAAATAAAAATCATCCTGACAGTTAATTAATTTGATATTCAGTCTGTTGTTGTAAACAAATAAGTAACTTAATTTTTATAAATATATTTCCCCATAGAAAATGAATTTTTAAAAAATTATATACGCTCATTCTATTTTTTTTATTTATATAGCTAAAGGTAAAAAATAAATGTTATATCTTATTCTTAAGAAGTGTTTACTATGGTCATAACAAGATGCATTTTTGTAACCCAGAATTTTCTCTTCAATTAAACAGGGCAGTTTTGATGGGAAGTGCATGCTGTATGGTTCAGTGCATCTGAACTCCTCATCCATCGCTGTGCTTTCATCCAGTTCTCCCTCCCTTTGTTACTTTGTGTCAGCCATCTCCGTGTGTGTGGCTGTCTTCTGCTTTTCACTCACTCTCTACTGGATCTACATCGCCTGTTTTGACGGAGAAGTGAAAAGGTATGTCCAGGAATAAAGTAAATCCAGTTTGATTCAAGAATGAGAACAGGGGTTATCTGAAGGTACCTACGTTTGTTTTTCTGTTATGTCGTGCACTAGTATGAATGGATTGCAGGTTGAACTCTAAACAGACATGATGCAAACTCATAAAAATAAGTTGGGGCCAGAGTTTTTTTATTTAAGAAGTTTATCCTTCTATTCCATTAAGGATGCATTAAATTGATCAAAAGTGATGGGAAAGACTTAAATAATGTCACAAAAGTTATAATCTATTTCATAATTTCACTTATAACAAAATGATCAGAATCCCCTTAATGCACCATTATTAAATGTAAAATAATAATAATAATAATAATTTCAAATCCAGTAAAAGATTTTACAGTGTTCCTGAACTGTCAAACCTAGTAAAACCTTGTTCTTTTAACCTGTAAATTACTAGGAATACTCATAATTGGTTTAATATATTAAGATTTTTAAAAAAATTCAAAAATATAATGCAAACATTGTGCAATGTTGTCTGATATCAGAGAGAAATTATGGATGAATATTACCCTTGGCTTGTGTGGAGTCTTCCTCTTCTTCCTCTTGGTGACGGGATGCATCCTGAAAATCGGCCGAGACCGACTGTGTGACTCAGTGATTCAGACAGTGAAGGATATAACCAAGTAAGTGTGAGAGAGAGACCTCGGTAATAGCTTTTGATTATTGCAGGCAAACAGTATTGTACATGATAACAACCATAAATGACTTGTAGGACTCATGAGTGTATCTACATTGTTTTGTGCATTTGTAGGTGTGAAGAAGCACAGAATAAGCCTTGGATGAGCCCTACAAATGGGAGCCAGTTCTACACCAGACTACACAGTGCAGAGGTACCTGTAGCTACAAACTCCCTCAATCACAAACATAATAGATACTGTAATCACTTTTCATATGTTCATATAGTTTTTTTAATTACTTAGACAATACAAAAATAAATGTAAATTTATTTAATAATCAATTTTTTTATTTGTAATTTTGTTCTGTGTTTTGACATTTTTATTATTATTATTTCTTTGTCAGATGTATTTTTAATATGTCTAGTTTAAAAAAATTAAATTCAGTTTTAGCAGAGCAGAGGTGACCGTGCCTTTGCAGTAGCGGCCCCGAAACTCTGGAATAATTTACCTTTGTACATTAGGCAGGCATCTTCACTTGCTGTTTTTAAATTACATTTAAAAACATATTTGTATAGTACAGCATATAACACAGTATGAGAGTTACCTGTTAGGAGTTCTTTTAAGTGTGTGTTATAAATCACTATTGTATTTATTGCATATTTTATTGTGTTTTTATTTATTATATTTTATTTCTTTTTATGCTTTTTAGTTCTACTGTTTACTTTATATTGTATGTACAGCACTTTGGTGAACACCTGCTGTTTTAAAAAGGTGCTCTATAAATAAACTTTGATTGATTGATTGATTGATTGATTTAGTTGTCTTAGTACATTACGTTTAACTGATTAAAAATGAAAACTGTTGCTTTGGCTATAGTTAAATATTATACATTACACACTACTGGTCAAAAAGCTGCATTTATTTAAGAATGCAGTAAAAGCAGTTATGTTGTGACACATTGTTACAATTTAAAATAGCAGGCTTTTATTTTAATTTACTTTTAATTAATTAATTTTAAATTGAGTAATGTAATATATTTTTTTAGCAGCCAATACTGTAGTCTGTAGTGTTACATACTTCAGAAATCATTTTTTAAAAAATAAGAGAGAAATTTGACAGATGGAATAATAAAAAAAAAAAAAAACTAAATATCTTATATAGAGAGAGAGAGAGAGAGAGAATAAAAATATAAATATAGATAATGTAGAGAAAAGCTTGATAAGATACCTCATCGTGAAATGATTTTATTATTTGTTAATTTATTTATTTTGGACATCAACTTTAAGAAACTTTTTTTTTTCTCATTTTCAGACAGCAGTATGGGTGAATTTCTTCTTTTGGTTGATCATAGCAGTTCTGGTGCTGATCCAGCGTAACAAAGGGTCAGAAGTCCGGACAGTAGATGCAGACCCAGCAGCGACTCCTTCTGAAACTGAGCCCTTGTTCAACCCCGCAGGACACTCTTAGTGACCAGAGACACGGCTAATCTATGTCGCTCCACACTAACGCAGTCTATGTGTTGCCTGAACACACACACTCACTCACTCACTCACTCACTCACACACACATACATACATACGCTCGCATTGACAATCGCACTGCTGGCTAGCAGTTGGATAGTTGAGCCAAGAGGATTTTGGCAGCGCCAGTATACGGTCTTGATTTTGTTCACGAGCATTGCCAAGGGTTAGTTGCCATGGTTACTGATCTGCGGCTGGCAGCACAGACCTGGCAGGTGATAGTGTGCGGTTGCCAGATTGGTGCTGTGACCTGAACTGATTGAGACGCCGCTTTATGTAAAGAGATCAAATCAGACAGCATTGTCAGCGTTTTTATGAGCGGCAAAACAATATAAAAAAATAAACCTGAGGAGATGATACTTAAATCTTCAACAACAACAAAAAAAGGCTTTATATTTCTATACTACGACTCTCTGGCTAAAACACTTCAAGGGTACATAAGTCAATTAAAAGACTTTTGTATAATAACAACCATTATATTGAACCTAACTGACCTGGAGTCAAACCAAGTTAACCACTGTACTGTGACTTTTAACCTTTCTTAAGTAAAACCTGCTTTATATCAATGTACAACTTTTTCGCCCTCTGCTGTCTGTTTATATGAATTGCTCTGTAAATCCCATTGTACAGTGCTCCTATGCCTATTTTGTGGGCCAGGAATGTCCCATAAGTGATCCCCTCCCATATTTCACATTTCTCGTACTCATAGTCCTTGGCGTACTTTACATGGGCAAAACTGTTTGAGAGTGTCTTTCCGAGAGTGTTTCGCTATTAATCTTGTGCCCAGTAGATGTGTCATTTTTTTTAATGGCTTTTTCCTGCACACAGCCATGGGAGGTAGGAGTGTGTGCGTGTGTGTGTTTGGGATGACAGGGACATAAATCCATAATTTGGCCTGTGATGGTATCCGCTTTCCACAGGCGAAGTGCCAAATCTGAGGTGCTGCCCACAGCACTAAAGTCCTCAGAAACACAGTGTCCTTGTCCCCTGTCCACTAAATGCTTCATCATCATCTAAACATTTCACCTCCTGTTTTCATGCAACTTTTTGTACGTTTTCATTTAACTTGCAACCATTATTTCAGATTTGCTGGTTATGGATTATGCACTGGCGTTTTTTTTTATATAAATACTAAATCTGTTGTATAACCCTCTATGTCAGAGTTTATGGCTATGTCAACATTTCAAAGCAATTAAATTTATCAACCAAGAGCTTATGGTCTCACAATATGTCTATGTATTAAAGGTGCATGATAATATCTTTGATATTATTAGTATATGGGATTTTATACCCAGGGATTTCATTCGGCTGCTATATGAAATAAGTATATGAATAATAATAATAATTAAAATATAAGCAAAGAGAAACAATGGCACCCTTTTTCATATAATCTGAGGCAAGATGGACATGAGTTTGTTCCCACAACTGAACAGATATGGAGACATTTTTTGCATTACATCATTTACTCACCAGTGAATGGGTGCCATCAGAATAACAGTCAAAAAAAGATAAAACCTCAGAATAATCCACACAACTCCAGTTCACTCTAGCAAATTCAATAAGTAAAGCTTACAGAATCAGAATCATGTTTGCCATAATTAAACTTTATTTATATACTTTTATATAATTGTAGCCTACTTTCTCTCATGCATTCGCTTTCTGACGGTTCTAATCTGTGTCCATTAAAATAGTACTCGTTCTTTAAAGCTGCTTGCTAAGTTTTCGGGTCTGTCTCTCACGGGCCTCGAAGGCATGCTTTGTATCCAGTAGCTCGTCTAGCATCCGTCGGAGGCGGGCCATGTCCAGCTGTGTGGTCTCACAGTGCTCCCTCAGGCTCTGGGTCTCCTCGTGCAGCTCCACTGAGGCTGCAGCCAGCTCCGCGCTGCGCTCCTTGCACTGGATTTGTAGTCGAGCAGCATCCGCCAACATGGACTCCACACTGGACACCACCGAATCAGTCTGTGCCTTTGCTATCTCAGTCATCATCTGGCAGAGGGAAAAAGAGGTGAGCATGGTCATGAGTAAAGACAGGAAGTGCTGCTAAAGGATAAATGAGAAGATGCAAGGAAGGGAGGTTTGATGTCTGATGTCTTTTGAAAAATGCAATAATAATGTGTCTTTCTTCTTTTGAACACATAAGATATTTTGAAGAATGTGGATAACCAGTTGTTGGTAGCCATTGACTTTCATATAGTTTGCTATTGAAGTCAAATTGCAATGGAAGTCATTGGCTACCATATAAACTGTTTTGCTACCATAAAAACAAGTTATTCTGAATTCTTTGTATGTGTGTGTTTTCAACAGAAGAAACTCATTCAGGTTTGGATCATGAGGAAGGGGAGTAAACGATGAAAATTTGTTTTTGTGTGTGTATGTGTGTGAACTATCCTTTTAAGATAATATAAACTTTGACGACTCTAAAATACAGGTCTAAGTAATAGCTATACATTTTGTGAAGTAATTTTTAAATCTATATTCGCCAGAGTACTCCTAAATGTCGACCAAAAATACAGATGACTCGTCTTACACGAGTTGTGTGTATTTATTCATTTTGTGGATCCAATATTTTCTACACTTACAACCGACGGAAACTCAGGAGCTGTGTCCCAAAGTGAAATGATGTATATGCAGTGCTTGACAAGCGCTGTCATTAAACGCATATTAGCAGACATCAGTCGAGCATTTACACTCGGCCAAAGTGAAAATGTGTCAATCATCATCCGTCGTAACGCCTCGTTATACCGCAGCGGTTATCGGTTTGATCCGACGGGCTTGAAGCGGCATCAAGCGGCTTACAGAGGCTTACCGAGCCTCTCTCAATCTCATCTTCAAATTGCTAACATTGTTAAAACACTAGACCCTATAAAAAAAACCAACAGCAGGTACAGTCTTAACAATTACAGTGATTTAATGACAACTCAGCACCCAAAACAAACTTTACAGCTCAAAAACGCAAATTACTTTCCACACTGATCTGATACCAGACTCACCAGATTTTCCCCTCAGTCTTGGTCATGTAGTTTTTCTGCTTGCTGTGCGTCTGACTCGATTCAGAGTGACTGTTAAATCCGAGATTTTCTCTAACGTGTGGCTTAAATCTACTTCACCTCAAATTAAATACGACAGGATTAAGAGCGAGACAGGGACAGACTGAGACTGGGAGAGACATTTTCATAACAAGAGTCTATTTACAATTGTTTACCATTTTGAATGTAAATAGACTGGACTAAAAGAGAAAAGTTCTTACAAGTGATTGAATTAATTTTAAACAGACCTATTAAGAAACTTGTAACACCAGCACTGGCCGCCTGGCGGTATAATCTTTTACTGTCTATGGGTATAATAGAACCTTTGTGTCCAACGTCATATCCGGTGTTGAGTTCTTGGTTCGGATTGGATGATCAATGCCGAGGATTCGTTTTCACCACTGCTGTTGTTCCAGGTATGTTGACCTCTTGACCTCCATGTAACCTTAACACGTTCTTTATGAAGAACTTAAAAACAAGACACTTAATCAGTGACAGGAAAGCAGCTCTACACAACCTAGACATGTCCAGATAGCATAATAATATTACTATTTGTGGGAAACACTGCAATGTAAATGTCAAATGGATTTGATGAAACAATCAAAAGTATCTTTTTTTATTTGATCAGACTGTCAGATTACATTTGTAACACAACAAGTTACTAAATAATCCCCTATATACTGTAGTGCATTATGTGCCATTCACTTGACAGAAAATACTAACTCTGTGAACAAGTGATCGATTTTAGCTGCAAGTTCAATGTGTATTGAAAGTGTATGGGACGTTTCGGATTCTAGAGAGCTTTTTACTGGACAGAAGATCTGATGAGAAGCTGAAGTGCAGGGTGATGTCATTAAAATCGTTGATTCATTGGTGAAAAGTGAGAGACTGTAAGTTTTAAATACTTGTATCTTGTAAATGCAAATTTTCTAATTGTTTTGGAGCACACTAGCTTATAAAGTTATATTTGTTTATGGCAAAATATTTCTACTACTGTAAAAGCCAAAGAACTTCAATAATGATTTCATGGGCACTTTAAATTTACAAAATGATAACTGGACCCCAAGTCAAAAACAATGTCAAGGCACAAATAAGATTTCAAATATAGCAGTTTATTATGTACCATCAGTATTATGTTTATCATGATCATCATGATCCTTATATTAAGCTTTCCCTCCAACACACAGACACACACTCAAACAACCTTTCATAACTCCAAGCAAAAATCAGTGTAAAAAGATTTCAGGCAAACCTGTTTGAGGCATTACAACATTATTTTGCTTGCTAACAATCTAGTAATTTTGGGGAGGGACAACTTTTAAGCTATTTATTTCAACTGACCAAATTAAATGTACCGTACATCTCAATGAATTTGGCTACGTTGGAAATGGTATTGTCAAAAAAGTAAAGTATTGGTTTAATTTTTATGCTACTTTTAATATCTGTCTGGGGGAAAAAAATGCAAATTTGCATTTCCTTGAAAACACACACACACACAGATTCCAAACATAAAGACAGTTGATCTCAAAAACCACCTGGATCATCTGCAATTTAAAAGTAAATCTAAAAAAACTCTCATCCATCTAAGCGCTAGAAGACAGTTGTGCATCCAGTTGAACAATTACAGTTTCTAGAAATTCAAGAATCTGGAAATCAAGAATTCTGGGAGTCCAGGTTTCCACCATCTTGGTATCAACAACAGGTGAATGGATAAAACGCACAGCACAGTCAAATACAGATGGCATACTTTACATTCTTATTGTGATTTAATTAGACACCACATCACTGTTAGATCAACATTCACGTTGTGACAGAACATTTTGACAGTATTGCAAAAACATGTTCTTTTCCTTAATCAAAGTGTTTTTAAATTATTTGCAGTACAGTTGCAACATTTATGTGACCTGCTAAAGGATAAATGAGAGCGTATCTGCATGCTCTAGGCTTATGGTGGGACGAAGCGTATTTATTTGGACTCCAATGTGTATTTGCAGATTATATTTAAAGCTTGACAGCATAACACAGGCAGGAAAATGTGCATTTGTACACATTTTCCAATTATTAAACACATTCACGTGTATGCTGCAGTGAACTCACTACTACGACGTCACACAAAGATCCACATTTACCAGAAGATGAATGTATCTTGGCACATTAAGCAGTCTCATCTATGATTGGCCTATTTATTCACATGAACCTTCAGCCAATCAAAACTGAATGAAAACAGCTACAATGGAGGGCAACATGCTGTACCATTATTTTTGTCTGTGTGGTGCTCTTCTGTGTCAAGTTCTTCATGAGGCAAATTGGTGATATGATGCTGTACAAATAAACAATTACTGACAAACAATACATTGAAAGTGAACACAAAGTGATTACAGCACCTCACAGAAGCAGGATTTAGTTTAGTTCTGTAGTTTCAGCTTAGTTTTTTTTTTATAAGTGAACCAAAACATATTACAGGGTCTTGCAAGCTTGCAGAAAGAAAATATTCTCAATAAAGCTGCAAGAAAACAGCTTAATATGATAATAATCCTTGCAATATTAATGGTATCCATTAGTTTTACCAAAAATCCATTTAAAAAGTGAGGGAATTTTTAAAGAAAAAATGTAATGTCATGTCAACAGTGAAATGTCTCAAGAAGTTGAATCGCAACATTTTGTGCAAATTTATAAGGTTCTTCACTTTTTTTTCTTCTTGTTTTTCCTTTATTTCTAAAAAACAAAACTTTTTTGACTTGTGGGACACAGCTCTTTGTTGGCTATGTGTATAGATTAACATTCCTCTTGATGAACTGAGCTGTTCTCTTCATTATCTTTGGAAGACTTTCCAATGGTCTTGTCTTTCAATAGCATGCCTTTTGGTGCATTTTGCTCCATGACCAGAGTTTATTTAATGTTCTTCTTTTCTTCCGCATTCCCCTTCATTTTACAAACACTCACTTCCTGTTTCTTTATTGCATAGATAAGTTTATATTAACATCAATCATTGTTTGTTCAATTTATGCATCCATCTTAAACCGATCAAACTGACCATTCTCCAAAATGCTGTCTCAAAAACTTTATTGGCCAGTTGTTGGCATTATTTTTTAAATGCTAGATATTATGGTAAAACATTGGTGCCAGGCCACTTATAATATTAGCACGAGGTACCTGGAGTTGAAATATTTTCCTTCTCTAATCTTCAACCAAATACTTATTGATTCATCTCTATTAAAAATTGGTGTGTCTCTTTTCAGTTTCCTGTGGTCACCATTCACGTTGTGGTTTTGAACTTTTTTTTTTTGTTTTTTTACTCATTCATATGCATGCATAATTTACAATGAAAAACTCACAGTGTATGTATATCTCTTGTTCTTTCCTATAGTATATTCTGCAAAGTTTGTCTGAATTAGCTCAACTGACAAATTACTTCACATTCTTTTTGGCCATGACTTTTCTAATCATCTCTCTTTTTTCTTGCATCCTCAATGCAATTTTTTATGAGGGGTCTTCAGGAAATGTCCTCACCTGAATGGCAACTCTCCTCTCCATGCACAATCAACACCGGGAAGAAAAAGGCATCCTGATATCTAGGAGGTCCGTCTCCCTCCCTGGCTTCATCATCTTCTGCATCCTCCTGTTGTTCTCTTTCCTCCCCATCTCTCTCAACTCCTTCTCTGTCCACCACATTTGGCACCTCCTCATCCTCATCAACCTCTCCCCCCAGCACTCTTCTGCTCTCTTCATCTTGTCTGGTTCCCAAACCTAAGAAACCACCTCCCCCACTTGCCTCTTCTCCTCTTGTCGCAAGTCCTCCACCGACACTTCGGGAGTGGAAGAGGGATGATGGCCGAGGAGCTTGGAGCCGTCCTAATGAGAACCCACTCCTGCTCAGAACGAGCCGACCCGGTCCTCCAGGACCAACTCCTGATCCACTAGCTCTCATCCCACCCATGGTTCCACTCAGCAGGGCTGCAGTCGGGCCTCTCAGCCGGGATGGCAGGGAAGCACTGCTTGTGGTGCGGCGGCAACGAGGACAATTCTGGAGCAAGTAGGCCGAAGCGAAGGCCACTGGAAGAGTTGGGCCGCCCACTGTTGAGTTAGTGCCTTGCCCAACTGGAGGAGTGTTGGTACCTTGGTTACCGCCTGAACCAGGATCCATCAACAGAGCCTCAGAGTAGCTTGGCACCATCTGCTGGTTGCAGCGAATGTGCCACTCCAGCTCTGTCATGTCTACCGTATTGACACGTGAAATGGCACGATAGCTCGATCCAGTCCCAGACCCAGGTCCGTTTCCATTCTCGTTGCCTCCACCATTCTCAGTTACGTCACCCCTACTGTTATCATCAGCCTCACCAAACAATTTCTCTACATGGTAGTGCACATATGCAGTACGATACTCTGCAACAACCCGAAATGGCCAGGACAGGAGCAGGGTTGAGGCCAGCCAGAAAATTTTACACCTGGCATACCAGGGCTTTCTGGATGAGTCTGGAAAAGCAAGGATGTGCTCACGGAAGTCCACATTCTTCAAATGCATTCCCTCCCGTGCCTCCATGTAATCATCTAGTCCTTCGTTTTCACCAAAAAATCGTGCACGCTGGGTGAGGTAGGCAGCCTCCGCTCGTGCACTGGCGAAACTAAAGCATTTGGTGAAGCGCAGCTGTATTGCTGGGTAATCCATTAGGCCTCTAAGCTCCTTTGAAACATCTTTGACGCCATACCTCGCATAGTCAAACTCAGAGCTTGCAGCATGCGTGTTTACACGCTCATGATACACTTGCGTAGTGGTATAGGCATCCCCGTTGCGGTAGCGCGTTACCTGTCTTGTCCGTCGCACATAGTGATAACTGATGGCCTTCCACCAAATGCATGGTGTTGCTTGCTGCAGCCTCTGTACACGCTCATACACCTCTGCAACCTCTGCTTGAGCCAACATGGCTGTCTTGGAGTAGCAGTGCCAGCATTCCACCAGGTAGACCACATACAGCATGGCCAAGAAAGCGAGAGGAATATAAATGTAGCCGCTGGAACAGGGACTATCCAGATCCACTTCTAAGGGGATATAGACATTGGAGATTGCTGAGGTCGTAGAGGGGTCTCCAGGCTCCACAACGGCAGCCTCTGGCTCTGTTGGAGCTAGCACTGGAACTTTGCACAGCTTGCACCAGACCAATGTACCAAAACACCCAAACATGAGCAGAGTGAGGAGAAGACACTTCCAGTTAGACTCACGACACAGAGAGACAGCCAAGGACTGCTTCACTGGACGCTGCTGCAGAGAGGTAAGAACAAAGAGAATATGTCAAAGCCAGCATGTGGACAATAGGTTATAATAATAAAGATATTTAGGATTGAATATTGCCTGGAGAAAAATAGATCTCATATTTGCAAATTACTCGTTTGGTTAAATTACCCAACACTCATGGCCTGGCCTAAAGTAAATTACATGTACATTAGGTTACAAAAAATAGACTTAATTACTTCATACAAGCCATGAGATTCCAGACAAGTACGTTTTGTACGCAATTTTAAGTCTATATACAATAGTGTTGTTTGCAATGAATTAGTTCTCTAATGAATTCAAAAAGATCTGCCATGACAGAAAATCCTTTAAAGTTTGATGTCACAGGACTATGAAAAAGAATGAAAGAATGAGGAATGCTAAATGCTGCTTTCTTTGTGTATGTCAACTGGGATGCAAGTGAAGTGTTCTGGACAAAAATAAAATCACATCACAGTTAATCTTGTCCATGACATTAAATAAATAAAAGTGCACATTCTAGATTTGAAATTGTCTTGAACACTCTGCATAATGATCTCCTCTCTTCCATAAAGCCATATCCCCTTTTCTTGCAGTCTTTTTCTATTAACAAAACCGCACATTCAGAACTTAAGTAGCAGGAGGATTATAGCCTTTGAATGACTGGTGTAGCTATCTGAATCTTAAGATTATAAATTTGCAGTTCGGTTAACTGAAAATGACTGAAAGAACATGGACTATGCAAGAGTGAGGAACATAACACAAAGAAAGACATTGGAATATGATACATCTTTACAGTCAGAGAGTTAAGTATGTTGGCAGGTAGAGTGATATGTCAAAGACAGATACTCTGTCAACATCCTTCACTTGACTTCAGTCTTTCATTATCCTTCAAAAGCCTGTGCCACACTAATGCCATACTAAAATGTACAGAAATGGCACACTATCCGTTGTAGCATATACTGCTGCCATCCAAATTAATTTAAAACTGCATTTCTGATATGATTCACATCTTTCTTCATTTCAAGCGGTCTCCATTTCTATTGATCTTCATGTAACGAGAGACAGGAGGTTAACTCAGCACCAGTGAATAAATAGAGAATAGAGAGAGAGAGGGGGAAATGCTGTAGTTCGTTAATATAGACGGCCTGGAGGTCAGTGCTGACTCTGGTCTTGAGCTTTGTCTCAAATTTGTTGACCTAACCAAAGTCATTATCTGCCTTGAAATAACACAGACCTCCTTTGATCAGATACTGTACCAGTGATAGGACATCTATCAGATAGAAGAGCATGACAAATGTTAAAGGGAAAGAGCCAAGTACAGTGGCAGACAAAATGTGAAAGAGAGGAAGAGACATTGCCAAGAAGGCTGGTAGTAAAACAACAGCCCCAAGGGAAAAGCTCTGCCAAGACCTGAGGGAAAAAACCAACATATTACCCTTTGTGAAGAATATGTATTAGGCCTACTTTGTTACACCATTGCATTACTTAAACTGTGTTCTATAGGTTACACTCTTTTTTTGGTAACATGTTCTGATTAAATAACGAAGACGACAAATTTTTTTTAATGTTAATTACCAATTTAATGCATCTGTTACTACCATGCCTTTCTTATAGTACCTTATAATAACATTCAATCTTATGTTAAGTGAACATGGCAATCATTCTATATGACAATATTAGCATATGATACCAATCAATGTACTACTGCAATAATTTTTTTTGCAGTTACATTTTGTGCAAATATGACCTCTGTTTATCCAAGAAAAAAAGAGAGCCAGACTGAGGACAAATAAATCTAGAGAAATTACAAAATGAAGGCAAGAGATAAAACACATGGTTAACAGGAAATATACTGTACCACGTTCACTGTGGAGGGATATAATATTATATCTATATACCACCAAAACAATTATGAGACTGAAGTACTGGCAAGAGTACAGCTTGACCATGTAATATGGCAAGCTGTTTATATGGCTTATGATATTTATCAACTAGTTATTATTTTATGTTGCAGCGGGAACTGTATTTTGTTCAGTTTCACTAGTAACTCTTCATAATATTCAATAAAATATGTATACTATAACAGTCACTAATACTTATTCATTACATGTTAATTTTAAATAAATTATTATTAATATCTAACTTTGGTATTAGTACTTTTTTAGTAACCGTAACTTCGGTTAAAAGTTTGTTCTAGCATTTTTAGTAGCAACTGAATAGAAACTGGTATTTATTTATTAGACTAATGTATTTCTATTGTTGCTTAACACTTTTAGCTGTACGGTCCCACATATGGGATTTTTATTTCTGTGTCCCTGGGAGTATTGTCCTACATATGGGATTTAGATCATTTTACACATTTATGAAATCGGAATATCAGATTGTTCATGACATGGTATGCAGGTTTATGAATATTTTAAATAAAGGAAACACAAAAGCGATCCATTTGTCATATAGTGTTATTGTAGACATGGTGTGTCAAGTGACAAGCCTGACACGTTGACAGGAAACAGTAAGGGAAACGTTCTAAAACAATGGTCACCTTAAAAAAAAATTCAACTTACTCTGGGGGGACTGCTAGAATATTTTAAACTCAACACTAAAAAAGTTCATCTAATTGGTTATTTTTTAAATTAAATTATGAATAAGCCATTCTGACTGGTCATGACGAAAGTAAACATTCATTGGTAAACTGTAACAAGATAAGAAATGTTGCTAGTAGCAAATGGGATAGATTTGTCTTATGAAGGTCTAATTATCTAAAAAGTACCAGGCTAGTTAAACACAGATAAACATGGAATAAGAACTATGAATACGGTTAAACTGAAAATTATGTCACTGTATTCATTACTGGATTGTTATACTAATTAAAAACTGTCAGGGGAAAAAAAATGTTAAAACGGCTTGCCATACATGTCGTGACAGTCTTCCTATGCACATCAATGATGATTGTACTATACAATACCAGCTAACCTGTCTATGTAAACACAAAACACAATTTATTTAGGATTTGGTAGAATCTACACGCCCTCGTCTCACCTCTTCCCTCTCAGCTCGGTTCAGAATGGGCTCCTCTCCATCTGCCGTCGCCTCCTGCATCTTTCCCCCGTCCCTCCAGCACCACGGAGACACCCCGGGGATGGCTTCAGGATGTGGCGGCCCACGTCCGGGTCTTCCCCTGCGGGTAAGTCACCCCATCCGCCGCTGCTCCCGATACGGTTGGTAAAGAGCGGCAGCCAGGGCGAAGTTGCATGAACCACGCCGCATTACCCACCCGCAATCTGCGTCTCCTTGCCCTTCACACATCAAGTGCATGCATATATTCTCAAGTAGTCTCTCGGATCTGACCATTTCACCATCAGCTTCATCACCTTCACAGTCTCGGTGATGAGGTTGTTGTTATGACTGCATGTCCAGAAACATGGACGATGGGAAGAGAATGCATCGAGTATTTTTTAACGCACGCGCCAGTCTGAATACTGGATGCAGGCAGCAAAACGTTAAAACACATTTCCACTAAAGCAACCAGCGTCAATCCAAGGCGCCCTTGTTTGTTGATAAGCGTGTTTCTCCTTGAGAAAGACTCAGAGGACGTCAGCGGAGTCCCCCTCCAATCTCCTTTAAGGCAAAGCAGCGGTTACCTCAACACTGCTTTCTTAACACTGATGTCACTCACATTTCCCATACAGCTAGTCCCAATGCCCCTTCTAATTCTTTGCCTCATTTTAATGCACATTTTGCCTTTTTTTGAAAGCATACGCTTCAGTGATTCACGCTTAGACACAGCAGGTTAGCGGTTTTTGTTTTGAAGCATAGAATTGAACTGCATTGTTTCAGAGGGGAGAGAAACATACAGAATACGCAAGTTTGAACAACTGTAATTTATATCTTTATTACTTTAAACATTATCTGAGAGTCAAAAAAATGTACAGAATGAAAATGAAAATACGATTAAACTGAAATGCTGCACACATTTGTATTTGTCATAAAGGCGAAAGCCTATGACAGAGGTCCATGCGTACAGTAAAGCTGATATATAGTGCGGCTCAAGGCTGGTCCGAGATTCCTGCAATAATAAAAAAATAAATAAAATACATATACATCATAATATAGCAACTTTAAAAATGCGTGTTATTTAAGTCTCTGAGGCTCAACGAAGAATGCATTTAATCTAAAATACAGAAAAATACTAAAATTGGGAAATATTATTACCATTTAAAATGTCTGTTTTTAATTTTACTAAGTTAAAATGTGATTGTATTCCTGTGATTGTAAAGCTGAATTTTCAGCATCATTACTCCAGTCTTCAGTGTCACATGATGCTTCAATATGCTGATTTGGTATTCATGTTTTCTTGTTGTTATTAATGTTGAATACAGTTGTGCTGCGTAATATTTTGGTGGAAACCACAACACATTCTTTTCAAGATTCATCGATGAATAGACAGTTCAAAGAAACAGCATTTACTTGAAATAAAATGTAGAAGCTGATTAATTTATTGCATCCTTGCTTAAAGGGGGGGTGAAATGCTATTTCATGCATACTGAGTTTTTTACACTGTTAAAGAGTTGGATTCCCATGCTAAACATGGACAAAGTTTCAAAAATTAAGTTGTACGTTTGAAGGAGTATTTTTGTTCCAAAAAAACCTCTTCCGGTTTGTCACAAGTTTCAGAAAGTTTTTTTAGAGTATGGCTCTGTGTGACGTTAGATGGAGCGGAATTTCCTTATATGGGTCCTAAGTGTGCACTCTTCTGCCGGCAGAGCGCGCGCTCCTGTATAGCAGAGCAGAGAGAGGCTGTGCACAGCCTGATCAGAGCGAGAGCGTCGCGAAAAGTCACAAAAGAAGTGTGTTTTTGGTTGCCAGGGCAAGACAACCCTGCACAGATTACCAAAAGAGAAACAGCATTAAGGGACCAGTGGATGGAGTTTATTTTTACAGAGCATCAACGGAGTTGTGCAAGTGTTTTTGTTTGTTCCCTGCATTTCGGATTGCACATCGTTTATTTCTTAAGGATAATGCAGTCCCAACGAAAAAGGGTCACGATCGTGTGTTGAAACCGCAGGCGGTGAGTAAAACTGCTTCAAATATCTCTGTGTTGTTAACTTAGCTATCAGTGCGTAAGCACATCAAGTAAACAACATGCGATGTTGTCATCAAACTGAACTTTCCACATGTACAGCTTAAAAAAAATTTGTTTTTTTTAAATTAAAAAAAAAAAGACGACATAAAGTGGAACTTAGTCATTTTCCAAAACCGCTAAGCAAATATATACAGTTTCAGTACATACCACATAGCATACCGCCTTTGCTGATGCTGCTCTTGTTAAATTTCAGCCTCTGGATCTGTGTCACAGCTTCCACATGCTCTCACCTCAAAAGCCTACTGGCGCTCGTGATTCTTTAGCTCCGCCCACACGTCACGCCTCTAGGCGCTCGTGTTTTTCCGGGGAAAATCGGTACAGACTATCTTTCTCTTATAAATATAATAAAAATAAAGACTTTTTGGAATTATGAAGGATGCAGTACTACTCTATAGGTACTCAAGATTAACAGGATATTGAGTGAAAACGAGCATTTCACCCCCCCTTTAATAAAAATAAAAAACATTTCTTTAAATGACATACTAATAAATACTTTAAAAATCTATGTATGTATATATATATATATGTATATGTATATATATATATATATATATATATATATATATATATA